>NC_051445.1:24816661-24854661 GCF_001649575.2 Kryptolebias marmoratus
ACAACTGTCAAGTCAGCAGTCTTCCCCATGATTGTGTAGCCTATAGAACTAGACTGAAAGACCATTTAAAGGCCTTTGCAGGTGGTTTGAGTTAATTAGCTGATTAGAGTGTGGAACCAGGTGCCATCAATTTTGAACCTTTTCACAAGATTCTAATTTTCTGATATGATGAATTTGAGATTTTCATTTGTTGTCATTTGTAATCATCAAAATTAAACGAAATAAACATTTGAAATATATGAGTTTGTACGTAATGTATGAATATAATATACAAGTTTCACTTTTTAAATGGAATTACTGAAATCAATCTACTTTTTCATGATATTCTAATTTTATGACCAGCACCTGTATATATGTAAGAAGTTGTAATGTTTTAGTACGACTTTGGTAAACTACAAAGCTGCACCGCTTGCAGCATTAAGGCTCAGTTATAGTCGCGCAGGGCTCCGCGCACGGCGCTCGGACCTGACCGAGCAGTGGAGGCATTTATATTTGACGCTTACGTCGGTGCAGTATCCTTCTGTGAGTTTTGAACCGTTTGATTATCTTTGCGATCTCTCAAAGAGGGATCATAGAAATGCTGATACAGGTGAACCAGCTCCACTAAAGCACCAAAATCGTAAATTTAAATAGAGCGTGGCGCGTGCTGTCCACGCGAAGGTACAAAAATAACGATGCGCCTTATAGTCTGGTGCGCTATATATATGACAAAAATTAGAAAATGGACCATTCATTGACAGTGCGCCCTGTAGTGTGGAAAAGCACTGCACATTGCGTGACATCATTGTTCAAACCTTGGACATTAACTGTTAAAGTCAAATTGTTTGTTAGCAAAATATCCCATGAAGTACTGGGCAGATTTTAGTGGAATTTAACAGTGGATGTACCTCTACAACTCATTAACTTTTGGAGTCAGCCCAGTTCAAGATGGCTGCTACTTCTAATCAACCTTATCCAACACAAAATTGTCTGTAACTCAGTATATTTGACAAATATTGAGCTAAATTTGGTGTGGTAGTACCTGACATATTCCAAGGACTAACACATCTTGTGAGATCTTGCAATATGGCATGAGATCGCACATAATGTCATTTACAGTTTGACCAAAACGGCTATAACTTCAGCCTTTCTCATCATAACATGATCATAGTTTCAAACTGTGGCATGAAGGGCAGTGTATATATTATATATATATATTCATTCTTTCAAGGACTGCTAGATCTTTAATTCTCTATTAAGTTTAAACGTAATGCTTGTCATAGCTTTCTAGCTCTTGTTGTTTTTGCTTACAGGTTGCTTAGCTACAACATTTCCCACCTTGTAATAGGAAGTGAGCTGCAGTGCTTGTCACTCCTGGGCATAATAACCCATGGATATGGCAGATTCAGAGCTGGTATTAGAATGCAGGGCTCATACGTGTTGCTACTTTTTATTCCTCACCTGTCTTTGCTTTGTGCTGCAAGCAGGCCAAGGTGTGTGGAGGACATAATCATAAATCTTTCACACTGACAGGACATCCGTAACAGTCTTGTTTATTCCGATGCGGCTGGCGTCTCTGTTGCTTGACCCAGATGGGAGGCGACCTGCAAGATGTGGCGTTAAGTGTTCTGTCTTTAGTGTTTGAAAGAAAAAAGCGGGCCACAGACTGAGCTAAACGCAGCTCTGACCTTCAAAACAGCTCAATAGCTGCCTGTGTTCTTTGATGTTTGCCAACCTTAGCAAGACATGACTCATGTTTTCTGTTGCTTTAAAATTTAATCATGAGCTAATCTTTTGTATTCTATTTTAATGTTGAACTGTTTACATGTCTAACATAAAATAACTTAGATTTCTGTAACGTTATTGGGCATTATCACTAGATCTTTCCATCATCTCAGGAGGGAACTATCCCTGTTGTGTGAAGGTGCTTCCACAGAGGAAGGAAGAGGTGGGCCCTGCACTAGAGTTCTTTGTGTCTCTATAAAGACCTGGAGCTGGGAAAGCTTCGTGCGACTCTGTGAGGTTTTTCTTCCTCCCTCGTTCAGCTCTCAACTTACAAGCTGGCTGCAGATATTACACTGAGCCTTCTCTGGAGATGGCTGGATGAAATCTTTTCATGAAGGATGAGGTTTTTGTTGAGCCATCAAACTGCAATTAAAAAAAATGGGAAAATAAAGTTACAATTTATTTTCTAAGTTGTTTATTCTCATATAACAATATTTGTGTGCATCTTTTTGCTCGCATTTGCAAAACCTACACAAGCAGGACATCATAAAGGGGATGATGTTGACTAGGACCCATAAAGATTTATTTAATAAGTAAAGCTCAGCGTACAAACCTAAGTGCATTTATTTTGCTAAATGTGTCAGTAATCAACTCATATTCCCATCGTCTTATTCAAACTATGTGCTGCATTTATGACTTCCACTGTTTACACTTGACTGGAGCGGATGCAATCATGTTTGTTTGTCGTTTTTTTTTTTTTTTTTACATGAAGTTTCTCCATCATCGCTAATCTGTGAGAATACAGCAACTGTGTACAAATGCTGCCAGTGTGTGTGAGGCGCATCACCTCTCACAAACTGCAGCAGCTCCTTCACCTCACAGAAGAGACATTCTCTGGTGTTTATCATTTTTCTCCCTCTCGGCTGAATGAGCTCTTGAAAGGCTTCGCCAGTGTGCTAACTTTTAAACACATGTGCACACGAGTACACATACGCAGAAGCTCAGGTTAGTCTCCGAGTGCTGACTTATAAAACACGTAGCAGCCGCCTCACACACAGCCACGGTGTATAAGACAGTTGGTAACGTTGAGCCTTGTAAACACAAAGGTCTTTAAAAATTTAGCCCGGAGACACGAAGCTGGGTGGAACACATTCCTAATTAAGCTACAGCGAACTGAAGGCTTCACTAAAAGAAGTCTAAGTTGATCCACTTTTTTTTTCTCTAAAAAAATGACTGATATCTAACTGAATAACTATAACTGGCTCTAAAAAAGCTTACTGTTAAGATGGTTTTCCAGAAATTAGCTCACTGACTGGCAACTACTTTCCTGTCTTCCTGTAGCTGAACTCTGGCTGTTTGTGACCAAGTGGCCACGTTTTAAACAAACACTTTCAAAGCTGCATTCTTGGCCGTGCACATTATTTTGTTGCCCACCTTGGCTCACTTTGATCCCACCTCGACAGCCGCCCCCATGTTTGTGATTTAATCTACTGAAGTCCACTTTTGAAACGAAGATGGGCAGATTTGGACTGTTTATCAGCAGCAACTGGGCTGCACACTTCTGCAGCTCACGGGAGGAAGTTGAGAACGTCTCAAGACCTTCTGAAGACATTAAAGAGGCTCCCTTCTGAATACCATTCACCAACTATTCGTGTCCCAGTGAGATACCGCCTATGTGAAAAGATCATAAATGTAAACCAGTTTCATCTTACAGCAGCAGTTTTCTGAAATAAGATAATGACTCTTTTTTTTTATTTACTGAAAACCAAACGGTAGAGTAAAAACTTTAGCAACAACTAGTTCTTTCATCGAATTATGAACGTAGAAGATCAGTTTCATTATTCTTGTCAAAATGCAAAACGTTAACAGCATTAGTTGTTTACTTATCTTGATATTCTAAAAATATAGGAACTCATGGGAGTTGCTGGTTTTCCTTCAGAATCAATGCAATTTTTCTTTAAAGAAATATGTTTGTTCTGTTCCTTCCCAGATCAAACCACCTGTATGTATTTTTCAAGCAGTGGAGCCCGGACATGTACGGCGAAGGGGTCAGAGGGATGGGTCAAGAACCTGGGTTCATGGTTGTCAAAAAGAATGTGGTGTCAGAAACATCTGATGACGAGCCCATCACTGAGCGCAATGTCAAAGAATGGGAGGTAAGGTCTATGAGGACAGGTTTCCTCACCTGTCTTTTTCTGTGTCATATCAAACCCTCACAAACATGGATTAAAGTCAGTCTTTGACTGTGGTTTAATCCATAACCTGTGAAAACACAAGTTGTGTGCTATAATTTAATATATTAAGTGTTATTGTAAATGATAAATAATTGATTTGCTTTCATTATGCAGTTCATATTGTGACTGTGTTGTGTAGGTCTTATTTGTACGCCATTTAAACTGTGTAGTCGGCAAGCCTCAGTTTTGTATTAAGCGTCTGTATTTTGCACCTTTGTTGCACCACTGCATATTTTTTGGTTTAATAGTAAACCTTTGTCAATTTTCTGTCACACTGCAAATTATGTGTAAGATCTGTCCCACTTGCTTTGCTTGGAAATGTGCTTTTCTGAACTTCCAACCAAAGTGTTTTGCATGTTTGTGTAATTTTTTAATTCTTCTCAGCCACTGTATGGCAGTTTTTCATTATATGTTGTGTGAGTGTCACTAGTGTTGGTCAGCATTTGTCAAATTCATTTTCTGAATGACAAATGGCTAATATCACTATATGTTCATTCTTCTTTGGTTATAAAATACCTGAACAAGTGACACAGATGTGGGTTCTTCCTGTTTTTTTTATTAAGTTTTATTGTAGATACATAAAATGTGGAAGTAAGAGAAAAAAGCATAGACGAAGGTTGTCTCCACACCTAGATATGCTGCACTTCTCATACAGATTTGTGCAAAGTGGATGAGATCAACAGTAGACAAACGAAACCGTCTCTAACCCTGTGATTAATGAGAAGGATGCATTCATTGTGGAAAGAAATTGATACGATGAAGGCTGTGCTTTAAATTTTAATGTGAATGAATGATGTAGGAAACAAAGTGGACTGATTTGTTTGTCTGTGGACCTCTGAATAACAGAGGCAACATGATCCTTGATGTCTGATTAAGTAAACGTGAACCTTGATTATGAAGGTTTTGCATCAGGTGGACGTTTTAATTAGTTTTAATGTGTTTTTTTTTGTTACAAAGAGATTTTTAAAGAAACCTGATAATGTTTTTTCAGGAAAGGCGTTTTTTATGTCTCCAAACAGTTTTAAAATCGACAAAGTACAGTTTCTGGAGTAATGGTGTTACTGTCTCTTTAAATTCTGTCGGCCATGAGGCGGGATCATTGAGTCCCTTTTATCCAATGGGATGCCAGTTTCCGTCCCATCTCGTGTCGTCATTGGACCACAGCGATGTCACACAGGTCACGCAGCGCAGAGACCCGTTCAGATAAAGAACGCTTCTATTTTGGTCCCGCAGTCCCTCAGGTTTTATGCCAGTTGCCAAACTCCCAGTCTGTTTGTGACACGCGGAAAACTTAAAGGGTCCGTAATGTGACTTTTAGCTTTAAGCTCGTCCAGTGAGCAGGAAATGTTTTCTAGAAGGGGGAAGGACCAGGACAAACGGCAGACCCCTAAGTACACCTGTGTATGTCGCTTTGTTTCTGTTGTGTTCCTTGAATATAACGCTCTATGTTTCCAGTGATTGTTGTTAGCATGCTATGCTAACTTGCTATCAAAGCTCGTTAGCCGGCTAATTCTTTTCCCGGTTTGGTTTAGTTTGGTGGTTTGGAGTTAAATATGCTGTCCACTATAATATTCGTCAGTGGTGACAGTGCTCCCATCTGCCTGCTGGTCGTCTTGCCACCGTGTAAGCTAAATAAAAGTTATCAGAGCTACTGGCACCTTACTCTGTAGTAACATGTAACTTTATTAGCTTTTATTACCACACATTTACCTGAGTTATTACACAGTGCTCGGTTGGCTGAGAGGCTTACACTTAGCTAAGCTGTGCTTTTATAGCAGAAGATTTAATGGTAAAATCTAAATGTTTACTGTTTTTATTGATCACCCCCAGCTTAATAAGAACTATTATCAGTCTCTAGCAATTCCTGAAAGCTGGCAGGCTGTTTCCTAAATAGTTATCAGGTAAATTTGGCAAAGTAAGTCAAAAGCACGTGTTTTTTTACAAGAGGTTTAGTTATTTAGTTGTTATCAGCCTAAACAGAAAAGTTATGCCCTTACCAGTACGATGAGGTTATCTCACTGTTAAATGTGACTTTTATTAGTTGTTATTATAAGATATGTCTGCACGTGTCTGTTTATGACGTCTGTGTTTATCTCTTCCACATTGCTTTTAGTATGTGTCATTTATTTATTTGGTTGAAAAACACAGGCAGGAAATCCTCATGGAGTCTGAAGCAGCGTAGGGTGTTGTTTGCTGGAGCAAAGCCATGATTCGTGGGTCTGTCTGGATTGTATCTTAGTGAAATGATCATGCTGGTAACGGCCTCGGCAAGTTTTGTTGAATCTAATAGACCTCAGCTGTTGTGTGATTTGAAGACTGCTCGTGCTCTCATTAGTTTCCTCATCAGTGCTGATTTTTTGTGTAACCATAGGATTTTATAGCGGTGATGTTTACCACATTACACAAACATGCAAAATGACTAAGTGATCTAAAACACCCCTGTTCCTCCTCCTTTTATCTAAACTAAACTTTTAACACTGGCCTTCTGCCTGTTTTCCAGTTTGTTTAGTCAGACTTGTAACATTTTCCTTATTATAAAATCAGAGCTGGAACGGCACTGCTTGGTTTACTCTTTCAGAACCCATCCTTTCCTCTCCATGGCCAGAAATAAAAGCGGTCGAGTTTTATTGTTCCACTTGTTCCTGTGTTTGTACTGCCAGGTAGTGTCTCTGACGGAGTACCACCGTCGGATTGATGCGCTAAACAGTGAAGATCTGCGCTCGCTCTGCAAACGACTCCAGGTGCCCCGACCAGCCCAGTTTCCCACTCTCTCTGCTCTGCCCAGCACTCCCATCCTGCTGTCTGCACCAACACAGTCTGCTTTTAGGCTTCTGTTGCTGCTGATGTTACAAACTAACATAAAAATTACCTTCTTGCTTTAAATGAACATCTAAGGTTGAGTAGTTTGAGATCATCAAGTTCATTCAGAGTTGCACGACTAGATTAACTAGGAATGGCATTTGGCTCAAAAAATGTTTATCATTTTACCACAGATATGTTGTTTTGCTTGGAGCTCAGAGGTTTTCACGTGACTGCAGCCTTATCTTCGTGTGCCAGGCTTTCCTTCTTGGACTTGTTCAACACTTGTTGCATTTCAGTCCTCTAAATGAGTCTGACTTGTAGGAGCAAGTGCTAGCTGTTAGAGATGATGTACACAACAATGTAGGTTACGTTTCTGGCACATTTTGGGTTTTTTTGTTTGTTTGTTTTTTTTAGTAAGAGAATGAATGTTGAAAATGTGGCCTGTGTGAGGTCTGTATAGTGGCGAGAGTATGGTATGTTGGTGAGAGGGTGGAGTAAGACTCCCCTTACAAGATGAATGATGTTGTCCGAGGACAATGCAGGTAGGCGCCATTTGAATGAGGACTGAAACATGAGAGCCTCCCAGCCACCAGTGGCAAAGTGCCCCACAATCAGCCTCTGTTATCGAGAAAGATAAATCACCCACAGCAGTCGGTCGGTCAGAGAAAATGTAAAACAGTGAAGTGCAAATTATTCATTGGGTTCATTTCCTATTCACTTTGCATTCTCATCTCCCAGACAGCATCTCTGCCTGCTCTCCAAGTTCTGCCAAACCAATCCTGATCATCTGGCGTGGGAGAGTGGCAGAAAGATATTCAGCTGTCCTTATCAGATTGTTGGATTGTCATTGTGTTGCTAGTAAACACTACATCTATAAATTTGGGCAGGACAACTAGATTCAAATTCCCCAAAAGGATAAAACGTTTTTTACTTTGATTTTCTGTTGCTGAAGTTGGGCTATGATTTAAGCCTAGTTTCCCATGACAGACCAGTGCTCCTGAACCCTTTATCCATCTTAGGGTATTATCTACCTCAGCTTTTAGTTACTTTTTGTTAAAGCTGTAAATAAATGAGTTGAGCTTGATATATTAGTTAGTGTAATAAAAACAAATAAATTGTGGAAGTAGCTACAACTGAACCCGTTCAGCATCAGAAAGTTAAACTTCTGCTTGTCAGTGCACGTGCATCACTGACGCACTGTTTGCTCTTGTAGATTACCACCAAAGAAGAGGTGAACTCCAAGCATGGCACAACCATCAAAGCTGAGCTGGAGCCTGAGACGTTCAAACCCAACCTCAGGGAACCCAGTGAACTCCTGGAGGCCGAACAGATAGAAAAGGTAAAGGCTGCTGCACAAACCTGCTCTCTGCTCTCTCTCTCTCCCAGGGTTTTATTTCTTTCAGTGTCCGCACAGAACTTCGATCCATCTTCCTGGAAGACGCTGCAGCAAGAGCTGAAATTCTCCAGCTTGAGCCCTCTCCACCTGTTCTTGTTTTTAGGTTTTGTTTAAACTCTGCTCCCTTTTAAATGTCAAGATAATGTTTTACAGGTCTCTCTCGTAAATGAGACTACTGGTCTCAATGATATTACCTGTCTAAATAAAAGTAAATACATAATACATCCCTGACATACAAGATACAAGTTAATAACAAATGGCAAAACATGCTAAATGTTTATCTTTAACAAGTGCCCCCAAAAGATCAGAGCCTGTAAAAACTCCAGCTTTTATTAGAACATATTTTCCCAAGTACTGCCTGTTCCTCTGTGCTGTAGAGCCCAGTTGTTGTTGAAACGCTATTAAAACACACCCATGAGCCACACTGTTGCTCTTTGTCGCATATTCCTTTAATGTAACAAAATGGACAGCGTAGTTAGTTTATTTTAAGGCATAAGTGTATATTCCTCTGTTGCCGTGAATTCATCCACTGCTGAAAATGGTTCCCAGCAGTTGTGTTGTTAGAGTGGAAACAAGTAAACTTATACTGCTGCACATTTTAGCTACATGTCCACATGCTCCGTCTGTGTTACACCCAGTAGAAAACCAACATGCAAAATCTGAGGAACTGCTGGTTAGTTTACTGCCAAACATCCTTGCATGTAAATCAGCCATGGAGTTTACTTTCAGAATTGTTTTTCATCCGTGTGTTCAGGGACTACAGTAGGTGCAAACTCTGCAGTAACGTCTATGTATCTACCCATTAACTGTTGTTAGGTGGCTCAATAACTACATTCAGCAGAAACAACTCCACCTACAGAGGTGTCAGCATGCATTTCACCTGATGCCTCCTTCCAGAGGCAGTGAAACTAGTGCTGCGATGAACTAAACGATGTCAGAACTTTAGGTGAAAACATGAAGACGTTTGTCTTTTTGTGGTAAAAGTCATCGCAGGTGAAAATGCTCCGTCACAAAGATGAGTGTTAATGAGTCTTACTGCCAGCATTCAGCTTTCTTTAACCCCTCTGAGGACCGTGCTTAGAGTTTAGCCTGGACTAGGAGTACTGCAGAGTAGAGGCAGTTTGGTCCTCAACCTCCTTATGATTTCATTTTTCCCTGCTCACTGCACTACTGCTTCATTGCCACCTCTGAAGGAAACAACAAAGGGACCGATGAGTCACTGGAGAGTGAACAAAACAAATGCAGCTTATTGTACAAAGATGTTGCACTGTTTGAATGTTTTCCTTCATCTCTTGTATGAGTCAGTTCAAATGAAACGTATGCTCTGCTGCTGCTCCAAAGCCTCCGTTGGTCTTATCTCCCTCTGCGCCACAGCCTCCGTTAATCCTTCCGTCTGCCTACAGCGGGGCAAGCAGGCTCTCTTAGGAAGTGCCGGACCTCTCTTTCTCTAGAGGCTGATCTCGATGTTTCAAGCCCCGTTACTGTTCTTTAAACACCACCCGGTGTTAAAATGTCACCGCAGATGTAATTGAGCATTGGTGGCTGTGGCCTTTGAGTGTTTCAATTTCTTTTTTCTTGATTCCTCCAGCTCCTTATCGTCTTCTTTTTTTCTCTTTTCCTCTTCCACAGCTTGCCAGGCATCTCCCACCACGGACCATCGGGTACCCCTGGGCGCTGGCCTTTGGCACGTCGAAGCATGGCATGAGCATTAAGACGCTGTACAGAGCCATGCAGGGCCAGGACACCCCAGTCCTCCTGGTCATTAAGGACAGCGATGGACAGGTAAGCCCTCTGCTGAGGTCCAGGTAGGTCATGGTGCTGACCAGTCTCTGAAATCCCCCTCATCCTGGTTTGTTTGTTTGTTTCCTCAGGTGTTTGGTGCGCTGGCGTCTGAGCCCTTTAAGGTCAGCGATGGCTTTTATGGCACAGGAGAGACCTTTCTCTTCACCTTCAATCCAGAGTTTGAGGTACAACACTTTCTTAAGTCTGAAGATTTTGGGGATTCCATTAAACGTCACGTTTAGACGTAGCAGTACCAGTACATCATTATTAGTAATCATCAGTTGTCCCTTTTCATTTATCTCAGAAGCCTCTGACTTGTTCCTGTTTAAACTTTTGACCTTTTTGGTGTTTTTCTCTGTTTTTGTCCTAGTTATTTTTCTTATTTTTCCATTGCACATGATGGAGGGTGTACAACGTGTCCACTGCAATAACTGTCCATGTGAAACACAAACAGAGCCGTACGCAGTCATGAGGAATAAACACAGCATCAAATCAAACATTCTTGCCTCGACAATTGTTTGACAAAGTTATCTAAGTGATTTTGAGTAATTATTTTAGCCCTTTTAGTGTACATGATGTGGAGTCTTTAAAACTTTGGTCAATATTCACTAATGTGTAGATTTTCTAACAGCTAAACCTTAATGTATGTAAAAAAAAATAGAAATTAGACTCTGAAGTACAAAGAAAGTGAAGATTAGTCTTCTTGTCAGGTAGCTGTAAACGGCTTTAAAAGATCACTAATTAATATTTAACTGTGTTTACTCATGATTGTTTTATTTATCCACAGATGCCTATTTATTGTAAGGATGATAAATGTTTAAGTCGTCAAAGTATAGATGAATCACTGACCAGTTCGTGTTTGTACCATCTTTCAGCATCACTGTTAGTCCCTCCGTGTCGGCTGCAGCGTCAGCAGAATAATAACTGGATTCATGTTTGGCACTGTACCCAAAGGCCCCGATGAAGGAATATAAATTGTCATTGCTATTAACTGTTAAATGCGTGTTAATTCAGTGTAGTGGGTTGTGCTAAATGATCAGGTTTACCTGTTGAACCAAGAACCTGGATAGTTAAACGCAGGTGAGAACTGATGTTAACTATTATTAACCTTAACTTACTTTGCTGATATTCCTCTCTGGTGTCTCTCTTGATCCTTTGTTCGCTCAGGGAGTCTTTATAAAGCCTTAGATTGTGGACTTGGCATGCTCTGAAAGGTTTTTAGCTATGTTCTTTTAAAATTATTACTGTTCTGCTGTTAAAGCAGCACAGGTTCTTACCTGTTTCTTAAATATCATTAATGGAAATAATGTTGTGTAGAAAGGAAAGAAGATGAAGTTGTTCATTTCTCCTGAAGTGTTTCATTACAGAATGCTCATGTAGACGGGTTTGTCTCTTTTCTGAATCTGAAGTTTGAGAAAAATGGAGAATATTAAGTGCTGTCAGTTCATTGTTTTTTCATGACTGTTCTGCTGTGTTCTCTGTAGGTTTACAAATGGACAGGTGACAACATGTTTTTCATCAAAGGAGACATGGACTCCTTAGCTTTTGGTGGAGGAAGGTGAGTCATAAATCAACATACATAAATATGGTTGTAGCTGAACATTTGGGCTGCCACTAACAACTATCTAATCTTTGGATTAATCAATAGAAACAAGTCATTTTTCTCTAAAAATCTAAATCAACAGTTTTATTTCAGTTCATTTTAGTTTCATCAGCCATCTATAGCATATCCAGTTTACCACAAAATAAAATAAACAAATAAAGAAAGACTTGTAAGTAAGGGCGTACAAACCATCCTTCCATTTTCAGCTTGCTTGAAGTACTTTAATATTTGTACCTCCTTGTTCTGATCGTCTCATTAAACACTGTTGCAGCTCCGCTTTATCCACCATGATGGTTTGAAACTGTAACACATCCAGCCGACAGGAGCTCGACTGGCCTTCACAGTGCATACTAGTGCTGTGGAGAAAAACAGTTCTTACTTCAGTTGAAATGCTCAAGTTAAATTCATAAAATACATGTCGACTAAAAATATTAACGTCTGCAAATTTACATAATGGATGAAGGCAATTATGACAACAGGTGACAGCAGTGAATATACAGACTAAAACCTTTGTTTGGACTTTCACATGGTTGGTAAAGTTATATCTAAAGTATTTAAAATGTGTAGTTAAAAGACATGAGGAGGAGATCGGGTGCATTTGTTTTAACAATTTCTTCCTTTTAATTTCGAAAAAAAAATATTTAGAGAACTAGCTTGCTGTACAAATGTGCTAACTTTTATTTCTTGACTTGCTGAAACCATCTGTGGAGCAGCTTGTGGTTCTGTAAACTGGTAAACGTGTGTGTTGTCTTCTCTTCCAGTGGGGAGTTTGGCCTGTGGCTGGACGGAGACCTTTACCACGGGCGGAGTCACTCCTGTAAAACATTTGGAAACCCAATGCTTTCAAAAAAGGAGGACTTCTATGTGCAGGACATAGAGATCTGGGCTTTTGAATAACACATCGGTCCAACACAGGGAGAAAAAAAAACAACAAAAAAATAAAAAAACAAGTCCTGTAAAGGGCAAAACCTGGGAGTCCTCCTCCTTTAGAACAATGGCAACGTCCCAAACCTAACTGCACATCACCAGGGCTCCCCCGTCCGGAAGCCAGCTATCGGATGCTTGTCGTGCGTTACTACTGCAGTTAATACGGAGCTTTGTTTTTTCTTTGTGAAAAATTACCTTTGTGTGTATCTTGTTACAGCCTTGTGCAGCGTCTTTGCGGTGTAGGGGGAAGTGTGAGGAGAAGTCAGGGTGTGTCACCGGGGTGAAAGGAGGGCATCGGGGTGGGGGGGGACCACAGGGTCTTGCAGAGGGATTTCAGACCTCCTCTCTGCCAGTGGCTCAGGTTTGGGACCGCTGTGAGAAGAGACTACGGCCTCTGCGGGTTCTGATAAGGCATCAGAACTTTCAGCAACCTCTCGGACCCCCCTCGTACTTTGTTCATTCAGTAGGACGGTACTCACTGTGCTGTCAGATCTGACAGAAAGATCCGATTAGAGCGTGAGAGCTGAACACATTCCATTACTATTGATTGTGGAGTGTCAAAATAAGTGATCTGTGGTGAGTATAAACACACATCTGCAACAGGACATGACATTAAAACCAGAAGAGAAAAGAGAATCTTGCTGTTTGTAGTTGGGGGAGGGCAGGAAGGTAGTCTTTCCAGTCGCGTTTGGGGGGGTTTTCCACTGAGGCTTAACTTATTCAGTATTGTGTGTCGTAGTCCTCCTGTCGTTCTCTGTCATAGCACACCATCTGAAAGCACATCGCTATAACCAGATCACCCATCGTCGTATCGTTCTGTTCAGTGGGTGTACGTGTGAGTCCAGCTAACACCGGCTCCCCTCGTCTGGACGCCGGCTGTACTGTTCGTAGACAGTAACGTGTTGCAATAGATTCGTGGAATATGCAAATAACTGTCCTGTGACCTCAAATAACCCACAGGTCACGGCACTTTTGCCGCCGCCTGTCACTCTTTAAGGAGAGAAACTTGTAAAGCTTTTATGTCTTGATACACAATTGCTTCTCTGGGTATCATTGGAAAAGCCTGAGATGTGGTTACCTATTTTACATGCATATATGACAACTCTGTATCCATATATATGATTATATATGGATTTATATAATCATATATATAAATATATATATATATATATATAAATATATAATTTGCTGTTGAGTGTGACAGTGATATTTGTGCTGAGATTTCAGCTGTTACTATAAAATGTATATTACCCTGTAAATTAATGTTAAAATAGATTTATTCCTATATATATATATATATATATATATATATATATATATATATATATATATATATATAAAATAAAGTGTGGATTGATGGGTTGCTTTGCCACTTTAATCTGGTGAAAAGCATTGAGGCCAGGTCTTAGATTATCTTAGTAGTAGCTGTACAGTACTTTTCTTTTTTGTTCATAATAACTGTTAACTGTTAGTAGAAATCTTGCTGCTACAAATATCAACAGGAATATTCCCTAATGCTCTGAGGAGGAGGAGGAGGAGGATGACTGTGAGGAAGAAGGACGTGGTTAAACATGGCAGCAGGATTCTGTTTCTCTCCACACGTGGCCGTACGGTGAGTCGGACCAGGCACGAAGGTCGGCGGGCGGGCAGATGTGTGCAGTACCTGACCCTCCCTCCTGGAGTCCTTTCGGTCCCGCTACTCTGGGCTTCCACGCCAGTATTTGTGTCCATGTGGAAAATCACAGAGCAGAAACGGATGACTCTTCCGATAATGTCACCAGAGCAATGTAACAGTGATGTATAATTACCAATAAAGTTAAAGTCATTGTTGAAACTTGAGATTTCCCTTAATTTTAGTGCCTTGTTTTTTTTATTTTTTTTACCTTTTTGTTTGGTTATCACCCGCCGCCAAAAGGTGGGTGATATTGTTTTCGCCCATTTTTTGTCTGTTGGCAAAATAGCTCATAAACCACTGGATGGACTTTTATGAGACTTGCAGAAACTAATCATTGAATATACATCTGCTACTGAATAGCTCTAGGTATGGAGCTGCGGTCTCCTAATCCTGAGGCTGCGAGCTCAAACCCTGGTTGCGTCTGGAAGGGCAGTCGCCGTAAAACGAGTTCGCTCGCCATGGCGACCTCCACAGAAGGGATGGTAGGGATACTACTAAATAGCTTTAGGAGCCACCAGAATTCAAAAGGGCTGCCGCGGTCAACTGACCTTAGAAAACACAAAAATGGGATAAAATTTAGAGTGGTAGTAGCTGAGAGTCATCCTCTGAGCAGGACAGCCAGATAGTTATTTTCAAACTTTGACCAAAACAGCTTCAGGTTCTGTCGTTTGTCCTTATCAGATAATTATAGTCTGAACTCTGGCAGGAAAGGTGGAGGGTGATAGAGTCCCTGACATATCCTTCGATTCATATTGATGCGGTGACTTTCCCTTTAAATTGTTGTGAAGTGTTTTGTGGAGTCAGGAGCTGAGTGTAAAAACATGGTAAGTGTAAAAGTACACCATGTGCCTCTTCAGAGCTCACTACTGCCCAGCCCTTCAGTATGCAGAAGCAGAAGTGGGTTTTTGAACTGATTTCATGTGGATACAATAACCAGAGCCCTTTCTGAGTGCCGCTGTCATGTATTTTATCTGTTAGGTTTTCATTTTACCCAGCGAGTCCTCTTAAGTCCTTGAGAGTGGGAACCCTGCTGTGATCACAGGCCAACTTTATACTTCCTGTATTATGAACTGGAGAGGGAAAAAATCATTCCTTTGGCATTATTGTACCTCCAGTTTGGAGTTAAAAAAAAACCTACATCAAGCCACAGGAAATTTATTCTGAAAATTTCTTTAAACTTCAACATATTTTATTGGATCGTCCCTCGAATTTCAATCCTAAAGCCCCCTGGAGAGCTTTAGTCTATTGCTCCAATCCTGCAGCTGTGAGTGAGCGCCATCTACTGGTTGGTTGTAGTTCGTGTTTTGTTCCATTCAGGTGCTGCAGATTTCTGAGACTTTTTAACTCCCAAATCTGAGCTGCTTTACGACACTTTCTCCTCGTTTTCACTCTTTAAACCTTCAGCTCCGACGGAAACACCTCCACATGTATGGGTGAGACACGCGGGAGAGTTTGGAAACAAAATGTTTCTTTATCTGCGAGCAGCGTTTAATAAACTCCAGCTGAAAGCCCCATCCGTCAAATCACAAATCAGAAGAAAACTTTACCAAAAAACTAAATCTGCCAAATTTGCTGCAATCTAATTTTGGTCCAGTAAATATATTTATTGTTCGATAATGTGTGTGTGTGTGTGTGTTGGCAAAATATGTCATGAACCATTGGATTAATTTATTATAAAACATACAGAAAGTAATCATTAGATGTACAAAGGCAAGTGGTTAACGTTTTGGACTTCAAGATGGCCACTACAGCTAATCAACATTAGCCAACAAAAAATAGCTACAACTTACAGATTCTGAGCTAATATTTGATTTTTTTTTTTGTAGCTGAGAGTCATTCACAACACATACGCTGAGGAGTTTTACATTTATTTCTCAACACAAGATAATTTTGTGTGAGGCGATTCCTTCGAGGAATGCCAGGCCTTTAATTATCTAAGTCACTGTAGTAAATGTACCATCTGTAGACAACCTGAAAAGTATTGTATCCATTACATTTTGGAAGTAATACATCAATACAATACCTTCAAGGTAAAGTTTCATTTTAAAAAAATGTTCCTCAAGGCTAATGCAGAAAAACAAACACCTTAGTTTCATCCCAAGGATTATTCCAGGTGATCTCCGTTCCTCATAAATCAGGCCGAACACGTCTGCTGCATCGTCTCGACAGAAAAACAGCAGGATGAAGGCTAGAGACCGCACAGAGGGCACAAAAGTTGATTTTTTTCTTCATCAGTAACGCACATATTTTGCTCAGCAAAAAAAAAAAAAAAAATTCACATTACCCTGAATATTTTGTTTAAAAACACATTTTAAAAAAAAAACAGCATTTAGTTTGACGTCTATACAGCTCTGCTTTCAATTTAAATGTAGGCTTTCGTTGACAGTGCAGAAAAAAATCCCAAATTTGTGTAATAAACTACAGAGAAGTAGCAACTTTCCAGCTGATTTCTAATCAAAACATGAAGCAGAAAAAGGCACTCTGGACAGTAACAGGCTTTCATCAAGGCACTGCAGCACAATTAGTCCTTATTAAAACATTTACAGTTATATTTTACAGTTCATGAACGACGCAGCTGAAAACAGTCCGAATGTGGAATGTTCCCCAGGACGAAGGCACGAAGAGGAACCATCGGTGTGGCCGAGGAACGCTGCAGTCCTCAGCATTACCTTCTTCCTGATCCCCTTAGGATCCCACGCCGGGAGGTTTTTTTAGTAGTCCTGTCCTAGTACACCAGGTATTTGAGTTCAGAGTAGACGAGTGGGAAAATGACCTTGCAGGCCCGGTACAAGATGGCTCCACTCTTATATACAGCTCGGGGTTTGGTGCTCCAGGACTCGGACTTGAATTTGAAGTAGGTTGCGTACAGCGCCACAGCAAAGAAGTGTCCAATCAGGATCGTAGGCTTGGGTGTTAGCCTGGCGAGAAACAAAAAAAAGATGTAGTAACGCTTCAAAACTGTTGATTATGTTGGGTTTTAAAGGAATTGTTTGGTGTTTTGGAGAGAGTTACCTTTTTTTTCGTCTAAAAGGAAAAAGAAAAAGCAGCTTCCGCCTTTACAAACCAAAAATAGTTGCTCAGGAGTTGTTTGGATTGGCCTGTCATGGAGTGGACGTACCTAGCACGATGGTTAATCTTCATAGCAAAACTTTTCTCCCCTATACAAATTAAACACGATTTTGAGCGATGGTCCCTCCTGAAACTTTCTGTGGCCACGAGAAATAATCCCATGAATACCCAGGTTGGGAATGAGGCGCTGCCTCAAGTGGAGGAGTTTAAGTATCTCAGCGTCTTGTTCACGAGGGAGGGAAGAATGGAGCGGGAGATCGACAGTCGGTGCAGCTGCCGCACTTCTGCGTACTCTGTACCGGTCTGTGGTCATGAACTTTGGGTAGTGACTGAAAGAATAAGATCTGGATACAGGTGGTTAAAATTAGTTTTCTCCACAGGGCATCTGGGCTCTTCCTTAGAGATAGGGTGAAGTTTAGTTACCCAGGAGGGACTGGGAGTAGAGCTGCTGCTCCTCCACATTGAGAGGAGCCAGTTAAGGTGGTTCAGGCATCTGATAAGGAGGCTCCCTAGGGAGGTGTTTCAGGCCTGTCCAACTGGGAGGAGACCCAGGACACGCTGGAGAAACTGTCTCATGGCTGGCCTGGGAACATCTTGGAGTTCTCGAAGAAGAGGTGGCTGAGGAGAGAGATGTCTGGGCTTCCCTGCTGAACCCGACTCAGCAACAAGTGACGGATAATGGAGGATGGATGGATAATAATATTTTGCCTCATTTCTCATATCTGTTTCAATGCATTTCAATCTTTCTCCTTTTAGCTTTGTTCTGTAAGGTCAGTGGTCTGATTCTGAAGCAAGAAACCACCCAGGCTGTGCTATCAAGTGTTACAGAAGCTTAAAGCTCTGGGTGGGGTGACACTACCTAACCTCCGGTACTAATACTGGGCAACTAATATACAGTGTATTCACCTCCTTGGATGTTTTATGCTTTTATTGCTGTCATAAATCAATCATGGTCAATATAAATTGGTCTTCTTTTAAAAAGCAAATAAAAAAACAACAACTTCAATGTCAAAGTGAAATCAAATTCTTACAGAATAATTTTCTGCTATCAGGTTCTTCACCAGACTGAGGTTTGTTGTAGCGCGGCAAAGAGAAAGCTGCTGGTGAAGAAAACTCAGATTAAATCTCAACGATCGAGTGCTTCTCAGCAGCCGGTCCAAGTCAGCCTTTGTCTGAGAGTCCTGTTAGGTCTGAAATGTACCAGGATGTTGAGTTAGAAGGAAATCCTTCTGAGTTCGTCAGATACCCCAGCGACATGAGGGTTGACGATGTTTTAGCGTTTGTTCTTCTCCTTGTCCTGTTCAGTGATGTTTTTTTCTTTGATTTCCTCACTGACTTGACAAAAGCCCAGTTAGGATATCTACGTTTGGAGAGCTTTTTTGATCTGTTCTTTCTCCTTTCATTCTATTTTCATGGGGACATGTTCGGCCAGATGCTGTAGAGTTCTGATGACAGAGAGTTTGAGTCAAACAGAAGGTACTGATCTGTGTGGGTTGGTTTCCTGTGGATCTCGGCGTTGAGGCTGTCCTCTCTTTCCATGTGAACCAGACAGTCCAAAATGACAGCTTGTTGTCATTCACATCCTCTCTGGTGAGCTTGATGTTGTTTGGTGAAAGCTTCGGCTTCCTTGGCTTGGATTTTGTCCCAGGTATCGTTAAAATACCTATCTTGTACTAATCTCTTTAATAATTCAAGATGGACGCCACTGCTAATCAGTACTACCCAGCACAAAAATAGTTATATAACTCAGTCAATGAGCTAAAATAGCAGAGAGTCATTCATAACACATAGCCTGAGATTGTGCATATTGTTACTTTCAAAGTTTGACCATAATGGCTACAACTTCATCCTTTTTCAACATAAGATGAGTTTAGTCTAAAACTCTGCCTTGAAAGGTGGCGGGCGACATGCATTATTTCCAGGATTGCAAACCCCCTATTAAAACTGCTGTCAGGGCAGTTCCTCCTGTTCCAGGAATGTATCTGTGTGTATTATCTGTTACTGTGAAGGTCCGTTTTTAATACTCACACTGAGAGGAGACCAATTGGCCCTGTGACACACTGTCCTCCGAGCTTAAAGTACTGGAAGCAGGCTGCCCTGAGTTCATGAAGATGATCTAATCAAACAAACAGGGTGATGAGAATTAATGCAGATTCTGTCTGTTGTAAAAAAACTGTGATTATCTGCAGAGGCAGGCAGGGACTCACCGTCAGAGGCTGAAAACAGCTCATACAGAGCCTGGGCCAACACGTTCACCACGAAAGAATGTGATGACTTGCGTTCCCAGTGGAATTTTTTCTTTGCCTGTTGAAATGGGAAAAAAACAAAACATGCAAGGTGTTAAATAGCACACTGGTCTGCAGTCTCCCACCTACAGCAGAGATTAATAAAGCCTGATGCAGTCGGGGGCAGCGTGGCGGCACAATGGTGAGAGCTGTCACCTCCCAGCAAGAAGGTTGCAGGACTGCTTTCAGACCTGGGGCCTATCTGTGTGGAGTTTACATGTTCTCCCTGTGCATGCCTGGGTTTACTCCGGGTACTCCGGTTTCCTCCCACAGACCAAAAACATGCATGTTAGGTTAATTGGTAACTCTAAAACTGTCCCTAGGTGTGAGTGAGAGTGTGAATGGTTGTTTGTCTCGTTTGTCTCTGTCCCTGTGATGGACTTGCAACCTGTCCAGGGTGTCCCCCGCCTCTCTCACAGTGACTGCTGGGGATAGGCACCAGCTCCCCGTGACTCAGAAAGGAGAAGCAGGTAAGAAAAAATGAATGGATGATGCAGTTGACTCCAAATATAAAGCCTTTTTAGATTCATAAACAGGTCAGATTCAGAAAAATCAACAGACCTTTCAAGCTCTGTGCAGGGCTCTGTTTTGTTTTGATTCTTGTTTTATGTATTTGTACCAGTATGAACCGCTGAACTGATCTTATTGAAACTTTCAGAAAGTAATCATTGGATGAACATGATGATGTTTATTTCAGAGCTCTAAAGGGGCTTTCAGACTGAAAGCGGCGTGAGCTGCTAAACCCTGCAGTGTATGCCTTAAAAATCAATCAAATAAATAAACCTTTGCGCTCTTCCTCCTTTTGAAGGTCCTGAGTTCAAGCCCTGGGTAGGAAACAGGGTCTTTCTGTGTGGAGTTTGCATGTTCTCCTTGTGTTTGCGTGGGTTTTCTCCGGGCGCTCCGGTTTCCGGAGGAAACTTCTCCTCCTCCTCTTCATGTGCATGAAGGACTTGCTGCACAGAAACTCAGCTTTTAGGTGCAGCTGGGCTTCATGCTGCACCTGTGCTTTGCTCCATGCTGCACAAAACCATTTTTGCCGGAGCATGCCGTACACGTGTTTTGGTTTCAGAGCTTGGCACAAACTCTGCTGCTTGTATTCTGACCCTGTTCACAATTGTCACTAACGTCCATCTTCAGCTAATCGATTGCGATCGGATGGTGCTATGGATTCTCTCAATGCGCATTGAAAACATTTCCACTCAAACTCCATTTGGAGGTGGTCTGAGTGCATACCATGTGAATAATCTGACTGCAAACCGTTTTGGGGTGTTATTGCGTTTTACCACCAAATGGGAACAGAGGCTTCAGAGCTGACCACACGCAGTCAAATCATCCGAAACTAATTCCGAACCATTTTTCAGAAAACCAAATGTGAACAGGCCCAGAGGGGCCCTTTAAGAGCAGCAGACAGGTGTGACTGCTCACCTGGAACAGGGCTGTGTCGTCGTACAGATCTGGAATGTCCCGGAGCAGTCTCCTCCAGATGCAGACGTCGTTCAGAGCCACAGTCATCCCTCCCCCCGTCAGAGGGTGCCTCATGTTGTAGGCATCGCCCAGGAGCAGCACGCCTGGAAAATAACACACTGCTGTGAAAGGAAATCATTTCAGTGAACTGTTTAGGATTTTTTTAATTCAGATTGCAAGAAACACTCTTCAGTAGATTAAAGGCCTAGCATTCTTTGAAGGAATGCATATCACCCGCCACCTTTCAGGACTAAGATTATCTCATGTTGAGAAATAACAGAGTTGTAGCCGTTTTTGTCAAACCTTGTGAAGAAACGTGCACGATCTCATATGACAGCTTGCAAAATGTTAGCTCTAAATATATGTTAAAGATGACTCTCAACTACTACCACACCAAATTTTAGCTCAATGTTTGTCAAATCCACTGATTTATATGTGTTTGCTAAGGTCATTTAACTATGGCAGCCATCTTGAATAGAGTCGACTCCAGTAGTTATTAAGTTGCAGATGTACATCTAATGATTACTTTTTTTAAGTTTTAATGAAATCCAACAAACAAATGCACATACACGCCTACATACACAGAGATGGATCATAAGAAGTTAATTTTTTTAGTTTTTTCCATTGTAGAGTATGACAAAAAACAGCTTAGTGTCAAGCTATGCGTCATACAGCACACAAGTCTGAGTCTGCTCCATCTCCAGCCAGAAACTAATCGATGGGACGTCAGTACCTGGCTTGTTGACCGGGGAGGGAGGAAGGAAGCTGGCAGGCATGGCCCTGAGTCGATCGTTCTGTACCGCCTCCATGAACGGCTCCTTGAAATGCGCTGGACAAAGGAGATGATAAAAAATACAGGAGGTCTGTCACTTGGATGAAAGCCTGCAGGTGTCTGCTGGTAACATCCAGGAGAAAAAGGCCCTTTTTTTCCTCCCTTGTGTGTGTACATTTATCAGTTCATCAGTGTGACTGACTCCAGCGCCCTGCTGGACCTCTGACAGAGTTATTGGAGCTGCTGCTTTGATATTTCAGCTGAATAGCAGCGCAACATAAATGTCAAACCCCTCAAACACAGCCAACACACAAACCAGCTCAGGCAGTGTTCTGGTCCACCATATTGGTTGGCAGGGGTGTGAAACCACCTTCCGACCCTAAATCCCAAAGAGCTGGAATGTTGCAGTGCTTTCTAAATCTTATTAGCCCAAGTTTTAATTTAGAATGGAACATAGTTCAAATATTTGATATTTTTACTAAGTCATTGTACTATTTTTCTGGAGTAAAAAAAGAATAATTTTGAGTTTTATGGCAGCAACGCATCTCAAAAAAGTTGTAATAGGTAATAATGTTTACCTCTGTGAAACATCTCTCTTTTTTACCAACAGGAGGAGAGCTCCTGATGAGCTCTCCTCAGCTCATCAGGAGCTGAGGAGAGCAGCTGCTGGAGGTCTTAGAGGGAATGTTGTCCCATTCTGGTCTTCTTTGCTGGATTTCTTGTTTGTTTCATGATGAGTCAAATGTTTTTTTTAATTGGTGAGAGGTCTGGACTGCAGGCAGGTCAGTTCAGCTCCTGGACTCTTCTCCTATGAAGTCATGCTGCTGGAATGATGCTGGATGCTGTTTAACATTATCTTGCTGAAATATTCAAGGCCTTCACAGAAAAAGATGTCATCTGGATGGGACCACACGTTGTTCTAAAACCTGTTTATACTTTTCTGTACTGATTGTGTTTTTTCAGATGTGTAAACTCCCCATGCCAGAGGCATTAATGCACCCCCATACCATCAGAGAGGCAAGCTTTTTAAACTGTGCGCTGATAACAGGCTGGATGGTCCCTCTCCTCTTTAGTAAGGAGCCCACAGATCAGTTCTCCTCTTTGCTTCAGTCCACTTTAAAGGAGCTTTGGTCCAGAGAAGATGGTGGTGTTCACATCTGGCTTCTTCTGCTTTAACCAGCATTTGTGAATGGAACATTGATCTGTAGAAGTGTTCCTGAGTCCATGCTGTGATGTCTGGAACAGAATCTGACCTGTCTTTTATGCAGTGGCTCCTGAGGGCCAGAAGATCACAGCATCTAATACTGACTTTCAGTCTTGTCCTTTGAGCTCAGAGATTTTTTTAGATTCTTGAAACATTTAGATGATATTAAGAACTGTAGATGATGGGATATTTAAAGTTTTCCCAATTCTTTATTGAGGAAGATATTTCTGAAATTGTTCCACTATTTTTTTGCAGCAGCTTTTCACAGACTGCCCAGACTCAGCCCATCTTTACTTCTGACAGATTCAGCCTCTAAAATGCTCTTTTTAACATGATACTACACATGTTGGTATGTAGTATATATTAGGGTATATGGTATATATTAAGGAAAAATGGGAACTGGAATTAAATGTAAGAATTGGGAATAATGAATGGGAAGAGTTATGCACTTAACAAATTGGACAGGAAATTAAAAATAAGGTATTTTTACACACTTTGTGATATGAAAGAACCTAATGTAGAACTCTGTTGGAGGAACTGCAGAAAAATAGGAAATTATTCACATATATGTGTTGTTTTGGTATTTTTTTTTTTTTNCGAATAATCCAGGGATTCTGGAAAAATGTCAAAGAGGAAACTGATAAAATTCTACAAATATATCAACATGTAGCTCTGAGAAGAAATACATTTTAAGGATTCTTTTACTAATAGCCAAGACAATGATAACAATAAACTGGAAGAAAACAGAACCACTAAAGACTGAAATGGGTCTACATAACGGAACAAATGACGGCACATCTGCAACTGAAAGTGGATATTTTCGAACAGAGGAGGTCATGTGTGACGCTGTATTTGAATAAATGAGTGAGGTGCTATAATCCAATGTCAAATTGTTGGACTAGTTTATAAATGACACTGAGTTCCTATATATGTAAATTTTATTTCACTGCGAGTTTTATTTTATTCGTGTCATAAATACTGTGAGCTCCTACTTCAGAGAATGCTATGTTCTGTAAATAAATGAAAACATAAATAAAAATTAAATGAAATAAAATGCTCTTGGACTGACCTGTTGAAAGTTAACCACCTCCAGCTGGTTCTTATTCCTAACACTTACTTTTACAGTCGTTTGTTAGCCCATCCCAACTTTTACAAAATTACTTTATACACCCCAACAATAAAAAGATAGTTAGTGTCTTGGTTCAAACTTTTGATAAGTTAATAATATCCTATAGTGAATAAAATATGGGTTTATGAGGTTTGCAAATCACTGCAGTCTTATCACACAAGAAAACACAAAAACAGCATAAAACGTCTTCCCGATTGTTTACCTGGCATCTGAGGGTAAATTTTCTCAACCATGTACTCTTGAAGATTTCGGGGCATCTCCCCCCTGATGTCGACAAGGACCCTGGTTTGAGAGGACGAGATCTGGTAGATGAGCACCGGACTGGGGTTGGCCAGGACCAGCTCGGCGTGGTTGGCCTTAAACTGGGGACAGTCCTGTGAGGAGGAACATGAGCAGCTGAGTTCAACTTGGACATGAGAAATAAAGGGTTAAACTCTCCTCCACTTGTGCATGTGCCTTAGTTTAATGTGCCGTGTGTCCTTACAAATTCAGCATTTGCAGGAAGAGAAGAAGCAGCATTGCTGATTTCTTACCAGAGTCTTGTTTTGGGTTGGAAGGGTTAATTATATTTTAGGACTTTTTGTTTTTCCCTCAGGTGGCGCTGAAAATTTTGAGGTTTACATTGAGCCTGTGCACATATTTAAAATGCTAAATCAATCAAATATGCATCCATTATCAGCAACTTCTGGAAAGGGAAAAACATCCTAAAAGGTTTTCACTTTTTACTCGTATACAGAATGACAATACTATAATAATAATAATAATAATCTAAGGAGCTAAAACTAAAGTTGGAAATTTTACAAATCACTGACGTCTCAAAGTGATGAAACCGTTTCCGCAGCAGAAAAGACTTGACGTCCATCTTTAAAGCGCCTCTCTTTCTCACCTTCATGAGGAATCCGACAAAGTGCGAGGAGGTGTGAGCTTTCCCAGGGACCAGGCTCTTTCTGAATTTGGAGAAGCAGCCGTCAGCCACCACGGTGAGAGCGGCTCGGACCACCTGCAGGACACAGAGTCGCTCCGGTCACCACCCTCTGACATGAACACAGACTTCCTGTGAACGTGATTGGACTTCCTTCTTTTCACCTTGATGTCTCCGGTTTCTTTATCTTTGTACTGAGCTCCGGTAACACAGCCGTCCTCCTCCTGCAGACTGCTCACGGTGCCTTCTACGAATGTGACACTAGGGGGCGCAGTTAAACAGAAATGTCCACATGATTGCAGAACAGGTGGCTTCAGGTACAGCTTCTATCTTGAACTAACTACTAAACATTGAGATAAAAAATATATTGAGTAAATTTCAACTTTAGACATTTTAATAAAACTACTCATGGTTTTCCCTCCAGTTCTCCGTTCTGTAAATGTTGAGTCAGCACTCACTCTGTTGTTTCCCTGTTTAGTTTCCTCCAAAGGTTTTTTTTTACAATCAAACTACTTCTGCATGCTTTGTGCTACTTTAACCATTCAAATATCAGAATGTCCAGCTGGACTGGGAGTAGTGTGCTGTGACTTTTGGTATTTGAAATCTTTAGACGTTTTAAAATTTTTTACTTTTTTTTTCAAAAACTTAACCCCAAAGCATTACTTTGAGATTGTTTCAGTTCCTTCAAAACATTTTCTGAAATCTGCTTCAGCAAACTTGGTTTTGTTTACTTACGCTTCATTTAGCTTGCAGCTACGGTCTTCTTAATATTAGCTTTTAACTATAAGTGTTGCTTTTTTAGCTTTTACTTAGTTTGTCTGATTTTAGCTTTTATGGTTTGGTTTCTTTTAGCTTTTAGCTACTGTTCTGCTGGTTTTAGCTTTTAGCTACTGCTTTGCTAATTTCAGCAAGTAGCTACAGTGTTGCTAATTTCTGATTTTACTGAAACATTTTTATTTAACTTTAGCTACAGTTTTCCTAAATTTAGCAATTAGCTTTTGTTCTGCTCATTTTAGCTCCTGTTCTGCTCATTTAGCTTTTAACTACTGTTTTGTTCGTTTTAGCTTTTAGCTACTGTTTAGCTAATCTTGGCCTTTAGCTACTGTTTTGCTAATTTAATTTTTTAGCTACAGTTTTGATCAGTTTAGCTTTTACCTACTGTTTTGTTCATTTTAGCTTTTAACTACTGTTTTGTTTGTTTTAGCTTTTAGCTACTGTTTAGCTAATTTTGGCCTTTAGCTACTGTTTTGCTAATTTATATTTTTAGCTACAGTTTTGATCAGTTTAGCTTTTACCTACTGTATTGCAACTGTTTTGTTGGTTTTAGCCTTTAGCTACTGCTCATGTTACTTTTCTTCTGCTTGTTCTAACAGCTTAGTTTTAGCTCCTTCAGCCGATTTCAGCAAAATAATTCAGCACTCAGCAGCTCCCGCTGCATTTTCATTTTATTTGACATTTAGTTTTTTTTTCTGGACTCACTCACTTGGGCTCAGCCCTGGCTGCTCTCCTCAGGCCCATAATGAACCGTCCGTGATGGAAGGCAAACCCACACTGGACGCTGCCCTTCTCCTGGGGGTACGGGATCTCCACCTTTTCGTGGCTGTTTGTGTCGTGGATCATGTAGCCGTTCACCTGATGAGCGTCCAGACCCTCCACTGAACCTGAGGCCAAACCCAACACAGCAGGCTTCAGTTACACGCTCGTCGCCTCATAAATACTGGATGATGCGGAGCAGAACAGAGCCCCACATTCAGTGTGTCTGCCAGCTTTATTCACATAGAATGAGCTCAGGGTTCACAGCAGCTGTGTCACACGAACAATCTCAACCACTGAACTAACAATAAAATCAGCTTGCAGTCCTAATTTTTTACAATTCTTGTGATTTCAGACAGTTTCTTTCTATACAAGCATTATTTTCAGTTCAGAAGTCAAAACTAATTTTTCCAACTTTTTTTTTAGTGTTTCTGGCTGTTAAAATAAATTATTTTTAATGCAAAACAATAGGTCAGTAGTGCTTATTAACCCCTCTACACCACAGTTTGACCCAAAGTCCACAGGAGGGTTAACTGGCAGCCTTAAAACACTTTATCAGCGAGGAGACTTGACTTCAATTTAAATACAGAGCCTCATAGATTCCATTCGGGGTTTCAAATCTACACACCTTCAGAGTCAAAAGTGTAGGCCCTCCCCTTTTGATTGACACCTCTTTTGATCAACTCGATCGATCAATGGTCTCTCCAGACCCGGAGGAACCCACTAAGTACTAACTACATACTAGTTATAGTCACAATAATTTGACTTTTGAGATAAAGTTTTTGATGGACTGTACAAAATAAAAACCTGGAGGCCTCGTGGTCCAGAAGAAGCCATTTAGCAAAGAGCCTTGTCAACCATAATATTCTTTTTACCCATTTCTCTCTCCTGTTTTCATCTCTGTAACGGTTTGGCTGAATATAGAAAAAGGCTGAATGACTATGATTCATTTTTGAAGTTAATTGGATTTTTTTTTGTTTTGAGTAATGGAGAAAATGTAGACCAAATGCCAAGTTCATCTTTCTTTTCTGTTCATGTCCAAAAATATGAGAAGTGCTGAAAGATTCAGAATAAATATGTCCTACTTGCAGCCAATCCTCTACCTAAAGTGGATTATAGAGGTGGGACTGAAATCTCAATTTCCAGTGAAGTTATTTTTGTTTTTATGAAAGGCTGAGCTGTGTCAGACGGACCAAATCCTGTGAGCATTATGTCTCCAAAAGCCCAAAGACTGACAGAAAAATAAATCTGTTCTGAACATAAAAGACATATTACCGCTCTGTTCCATCACGTGTCCCCTCCATTATCACTACATCCTCCTGCCCCAATTTGTACACGGAAATTGAGTTATTCTGTTGTAAATATTGTGTATTTTTTATGTTTATTATCGATCACTGCCAAAGGTGAAAGGGCAGTTATGTTTTTGACTGTTTATGTGTGTGTGTGTGTGTGTGTGTGTGTGTGTGCCTTATCTATTGTGTTAGCTAAATATTTCATGAACCAGGAAACAAATCATTAGAGTTAATGGTCAAACTCGATTGACACCACTGGCCCTTTTAGCAAACAGTGAAACAACTGTGATTGGTGGATGGAAATGCTGACATCATATTGGATGTACTAAGCCCCGCCTACTTTACTCAATCAAAGCAAAGCAAAACGATGTTTACTCCTGACTAGATATATTGTAGATAATCGGTTGGTAATAGGTTGACTTCAGACCTTCGACATCAAACACAAACAGCTGTGTGATGATGGATCTCATGTCTGAGGCAGGCGGGGCCAACAACCAACCTTCCAGCCCCAGCTCTCTGAGGGCCCTGTACCCCCCAGGCTGCAGCAGCTCCCCTACTATCCTGTCAGGCTCCTTCAGGTCCCTCTCCACCACCGTCACCCTCCTCCCGTCCCTGGCCAGGACAGCT
Source organism: Kryptolebias marmoratus (assembly GCF_001649575.2). Lineage (NCBI taxonomy): Eukaryota > Metazoa > Chordata > Actinopteri > Cyprinodontiformes > Rivulidae > Kryptolebias > Kryptolebias marmoratus. The sequence continues at coordinate 24,845,082 of NC_051445.1, forward strand.
GCCATCGCTGAGCCCAGGACCCCCGCTCCAACGATCAGCACATCTGGCTCCAGGGCCACAGAGGAGCCACGGGTTGAGGGCCCCTCAGCGGAAGAGGTCTCTGTTTCTGCTCTGCTTCTTGTTCTTTTATTCTGCAAGCAGAAACAGATAAAGATAATCACTGAGCCAGTCAGTTCTAAATATCATTTCTAAACTATTCAGAGACAAAACTTCCAAGATAAATACTAATAAATGCAATATAGCTCAAATGAATGAACAAGCTGGAAGGTAAAACTTTTTATAACTTACCTTCTTAAGGTTCTCTGCTTTCTTGCTCTTCTGCGTTGCAGTTTGAGGGACTAAGTGGTTGAAAAAAGGTAAAAAAGACAAGAGGTTTAAAGGCAAGCTGACTACATGAGACACTGAGAGTCTGTGGCCGTGAAAAAACCTGAGGTATGAGAGCAGCAGCCCGGCTACAAGAAACAACACTGCAGCCAAAACAAGCTCTTTGTGCGCCAAAGTCAGAAACACGTTGAATTTTTTGTAAAAATAAGTGAAGGTTGCAATTCCCAGGAAGGTCCACATTTTTTAAAAATTATATATAAAAATAAAAATACGCAAAATAATGATTTAAAAAACAGGGTATTTTTTTTTTTTGTCAAAGAGTTTGTCAAAGTAACTTCAGCTCATCTGCTCCCGGACAGTTGGAGGGATGCTGCTGAATACTTTATGATAATCAGAAAGACGGGACTTCCTCCGATTCGCAGGTTTCTCGTCCCGCCCGCCCCTCCGCTCCGTCCGCCAATCAGGAGCCACGCGACGGTGAGCAGAGCTCACGCTATGCGCTGATTGGACGGCCGCGCCTGCACCGGGGCTCCTCTCGGCCGCTGATTGGCTCGCCGTCCGACGGGACAGTAGTATGATGTGATGTCAATGACAGATGCGCTGCAGACGCTGACCGGGAGGATGGACTCTGGGAGGGAACCGTGAAGTGAACCTGGAAATCAAGCTTTCTGTCGGATCGTGCTAGTCAAAACATAACTTTATCCAAATCCTGCAAGTACAACAACAGTAACATCTGGAATAATATTAATTAAATCAAAGGCCTAGCGTTCCTTAAAGGAAACTTTGAAACTTTGAAAATAACACTATGCACAATCTTATTTAGTATCACGAGATGTCAAGCTCAGAGTATGTCTAGTGAATGACTCTCAGCCACCAGATTTTAGCTCAACATCTGTAGAACTAACTGGATTATATCCTGTGAGGCTGATTAGCTGTGGTGGTCACCGTAAATTGGATTTAATCCAAAGGTTAATCAGCTGTAGCTGTAAATTTAGTGATCATTTCCTGAAAGTTTCAATAAAATCCGTCCATTATTGCATGAGATATTTTGCTAACAGACAGACAGAGCTGATTCCAGGACATTAACGGCAACATTTTTAACAATAATCCTGTGGAATCTGGGAGCGCTCAGGTTCGATGTTGGGGATCAGTATCAGCTGCAATCACAACAAATTTTAGATCAATATGTGTAAAACTGACTGAATTACAGCCTGTTTGGAGTTTCTCAAGGTCCGCTGGCTGTGGCAGCCGTCTTAAATCAAGTTGACTTCAAACTTTAATCAGCTGTAGACGTATCTCCAATGATTACTTTCTGCAAGGTTCATTAAAACGTGTCTAGTTAGCGATATTTTGGTAACAGATAGACATGTGAACACAGACAAAAACAAAAACAGTCCACCATCAGCAGCAGGTGACAATTGACAAAAAGTTTTTTTTTTTTACATTCAATAAGGGAAACCTGTTTAAAGAGAAATCCATGTATGAATATTTGTTGACAGAATGAAATAGAATGATTTTATTGTCATAATGCAGCAATTTATATACAAATAGCGGTAATAAAATAAAAAGACTCAAAGGAACATTGTATCCCCCTGATCAAACAGACTTCTTATTTTTCACCCAGATGAAGGTTTTCAGTCGTCCAGGTTAGGGCAATCCTGCTAAACTCAAATGAAGCCATCCAGACAACACACACCACACAGGCTCAGACTCAGAGGTCCAAAATCTCTTTGAGGACAGAAACAATCATTGTTTGGACAGAGAAGACAGATAAACTAGGTGGGGGGTGAGGAGGGGTGGCTGGTTCACCCTTCCAGCACAAACAATGCAGTCAGTTTCACTCTAATTCACACCTTCATACATGTGACCTAAACATCTCGCATTCTTTTAGGTTTCAGGATCAGAATTATCTTGTAAAACAGTAGAATGAGATTGTAAAACTGAAAACACAGATGAGATAAATGCCGCCATGTCTGTCTTTCTATGTCTCCCCTGCTGCTTGTTTCTGTGTGACCTCACTGGCCAAGGCTGAGAAAACTACTTTATATGATGCTGTTTATTTTCATCCAGCAGCTGAAGATTACTGAAGCGATAAATGTGCTTTTATAGTAAATTAAATATACAATTCCGGGTGTGGAACAAACACTAAGACTCATCGTCGACAGGCGTGTCTTTGACTCACACAGTCTGAATTATGGACTCGCCAGTACATAAATTAGGAAGCTGTTGTTCTCGCAGTTTTACACATGAAAACTTCTTGAAGTCTCGTCCCACCATCTCCCCGATCTCCACCGCTCCTCTGGACTCCCCTTCCTCGTCCTCCACGCCACCACCAGGTTCGGGTCCCGGGGGATGACTCCTACTCTCTCACCCTACTTCGATCATTCAAGCTCACAGTGGTTCTCTGCAAACTCGTCTCCTGCCGGGGCCCGAGCGCCAAAGACCTCTAGCCAATAAAACACTCTAATTGTCTTTATTTCTGCGTGTGAGTCTCTCCAAGGTTGAAATCACAACACTGCTTATCATTAATGTGTCAGTTTTAACATCAGTTGGTATGTGCAGGTACAAAGTTCAAATCGTTTGGTTTGTGCTGATAAAACTACTTTGTTTGAACAGAAGGCAATTGGATTTTGCTTGCAGTTCACAAGCCCGATCCTTCCCATCAGCCATCACAATTAAAGACGCCTTTTGGACAAGATGAGAAATGTCTTTCAACAACCAAATAAAAACATCCATTTATCTTTTGTGCAAGCATGTAGGATTACCATGACCTGGATAGCTCATTGTACATATCCACACTGATAAAGTTAGTAAGATTAGCTTCAAGCTGCGCTTAAAGGTTCATGGTAACTTTTTTATCCCCAAAGGACAATTGGTTTTACAGCTCGCGATAAACCACAACACATCTACAAAACACATTAACAGTTAACACTGATTTGTTCTACAGCGTGGCAAAAATATATCTTCACCTGGATGGAAGCCGCATAAAACCATTTCTCACTGGATGACTGGAATCAGCCAGAATAGATCTGGCTTTTTCAAAGACCTGACCACTGAAAGAATCTATCTCTACACATTCTAGCTGCCCTAAACCAATCATGTGCCTGTCTGAACCTGTATTTCTGTCATCCAGTTCCTCATAAAACTTGTACAACATTTTCCACTTACTCAAAAACATAAATTCTGCCTCTGGATTTCCCTGGGTGAGATGCTGGTGTTAATTTTCAGTCACCCAGGACATGACGAATAAAAAAAAAAAATTTTTAAGTATTAAAAATCAAAAAAACAAACCAACTATTCTCCAAATGAAGATATTTCGCTTCCCATCTGAGCAGCTTTCCCAGTTAAAAACAGGAGAGTGTGGTGTCCCAAGCTTTAAATTGTATGAGATGCTCCATTTATGCATCTAAATTCACATCCAGATTTGTCTCATTTCTCTCCCAACTGTTTTTTTTCCACTCATAGATCTTTGTATGACTGCTTCTTCGTCTCCCTTATTGAAACCATTTGTTTCCTCCAGTGACAAATATTACTTCATTACTCATAACTACTTCCAAGAATCATCCAGCTCAGTCATCTTCAGACTCATCTGCCTGCCCACTCTTATCATCCTTGCCGTCCTCACTTCTCCTCTTCCTCAGACTCCTGGAACACACATCCTCTCAAGAAACTCAACAAAAATATTTATTTTGAAACGGTGTCAAGCTGTCTATTAACCCGTCTCCTCTCCCCTCACAGAGGCCTGGCACTCAGAGGGCCTTACATTGCTGTAAGTTTTAAAATAAAGCTTTTACAAACTGTCGCCAGCGTACGGCCTCTGTGGTCAGCAACTTTGAGTTCTGATCTTAAAAAACATCTAAAGATCCTGACTGAAAGAATGGGCCAGACCAGGAGCTGTGCTGGCACTCAGCTTTGAGTAACCAGGGAGTTACAGTGCATCAAGCTATCATGGAAAAATGTTACAAAGACCTTCTGAACAGCAACACAACATCCATCAGTGTCTGGACCATCTTTGTTGACTCCTGAACAGCCTTGAACTCAACCCAGTACCTGCTCCTCTCTCCCACGCTCTCCACCCGAACTGCGAGCACCCACCCTCAGGGACACCAACATCAGACCCCTTCACTAAGGTGGTTCCTTTATACAATCCTAATTAGTATTTAATTGATCTCCACATTCATTTGCTAATGAATATTCTGTCTTGTGGGCTCCCTCAAAGGCAGCACATTGTTGGTTGAACAGTGTCTGATCCCATCGAGTCAGTAACATTTGGTTTGTATAATGATTTCTGTAAAACTGCCAGATAATTACAGACTTTAAAACAAGGCACTTATTCTGTACCTGACTGCTCTGTTGACATCTGCAGTTTAGTGATTGAGACTAAAGAGTCCTTTCGTAAAGTCCCTTTCTAACCAGTAAATGATTATGGTAAATGGCTTGCACTTATATAGCGCTTTATCTAGTTCAAGGACCCCAAAGCGCTTTACACTACAATCATTCACCCATTCATTCACTCATCCTCACACTGATGGTGGTTAGCTACATTGTAGCCACAGCTGCCCTGGGGCAGGCTGACAGAAGTAAGGCTGCCATCACAACGGCGCCACCAAAAACGGCAGACCCAAAAAAGCTCCGTTAGAACAATTTTAGTGCTTAGGAATGATATCTTTATTTGGTTCAAAACTGAAGGCAAAACAAAAATAAGAAATAATTAACAGTCTTTGCAGAGCAGGAACCTTTCGCAGCATTTTTATCCAGGTTAAGTGTAAAATTTGTTTTGATAACTCTCAAATTAAGTTGAAATACGATTAGTTAGCTACCTTTAACGAACCTACCTCTCTAGATGAACTGAGCTCCCCGGCAATGTGTTTTGACGTTCGCGTCAAAGTATGAAACAGAGAGAAAAGTGACAAGTTGTTCCACTCAGTTCCACTCAGCAGTTTTCTATCTTCTGCCTCCTGCTCCTTTGGGTTAAAATGGATGCCCATCAGTAGATCAGGAGATACCTGTGGGTAACTCCTCGCCCCATTTTTCTTTACTTGCAACTGTTTGCATCAGTGTTTGAAACAACAACTCTGAATCAGTGTTCATTCACTAACTACCCTACATGCAGCTGTAAATGGGAAGGTCTTGGCCAACTGAGCTGATCCTCCTCTTAGTCCTCTTAGTCTCTGGCAATCATTGTGAGTATGAAGGGATTTTTTCTTTTTAATCTAACACTCACCTGGGGTCTTTTTCCTCTGGTTGGAAAGACTTCCTGTTTACCAAACTGTCTCCGTTCAGCCCTCTCTCCATCAACTCCTGGTAAATCTGCAGATCCTGAACAACCTGACCTGTCTTCTGTTCCGCAGATGTGTCTATCAATGTTGTGTATTCAAAAGATTAGGTGATTTTGTGTGTGAGAGAAGATATCTGTGCCCATGATGTAGAGTTTGGCTCTTTAATTTATTAACAAGCTCAAAATGAGCCTGTAGACAATATAATATGTTGCCCACACCTGCCCTGGAGGACAAAGAATGTAGATCTTTTCATCCAGATCCCAGCCCTTCATGTTATTTTCAGTATTTTGTCCAGTCACCCAACTCTGAGCTGAACAAATGTCTCCCTCAAAGAGCTGTCAACATGAATAAAACATTTTAAAGCGTGAGCAGGGGTGTGGGTGTATGCGATACACTCTGCAAAGCAGCCGAGACATCTGTGGTGTGTGTCTACTGTGAAACGTGTCAAGCAGTGTTTGAGGGAAGGCTTCAGACCCTCACCGGTGCTGTGGTATGTGCAGAAAGCAGCCACATAGATGTCGCAGATCATATGAAAGAGCAGACAGGTCACTTCTGTTCACTTACTTATGTACAATTAGTGCTGATTCAGTGGCATCGACTGATTTTGTCAAGCTAATCTTCAGATCTCTTTTTCCAAATAAACACTGAGCCATTACAGAACCACAGGGGACATTAGATTGTGCGTGACCCCCAGCAGTTTAAAGGTCTGACACATCAGCAACACACCTATATACCTTTTGATGATTATTGGATCGTACCTTCCACAGGTCCTTCAAGCATCTCTGTTTGTGTACAACAAACAGCGCAGTTCAGTGTTCGGACACAAGGTGTCAGTAAAGCCATTTTAAATCAGCCTGTCCGTCTACTGAATAGACCAACAGAAAAACATTATTTTGGGATGGATTTAAAAGTAGCTTTTGAATAGTAGCAGCCTTTTAAACACATCATTAAGCTTTCAAATATAAATCTAAAATGTCATGCCTTTCTGTAGTTTATCAGTAGGACAGGAGGATATTGGTGTGTTTGAGGATGGTAAAAATGTGTCCACAGTCGACGCAGAGCACAAATGTTTTTGTCAGCAGACGTATACAGTGAGATGTAAAAGTATTGTTTTGTTGCTTTATGACCTGAAGTTATCAGCAGTGCGCCAACCCAAAATACTCCAGATTATTGAAGTTAAACAGAGGATAATACTGTATGTATTCACTCTCCAACTATTGCCTTCAGAAGCCAAATGTTAAATCCATCCATTTTCTTTACCCGCTTCTCCATTCTGGGTCGTGGGGGGCTGGTGCCTGTCCCCGGCGGTCGCTGTGTGGGGGGCGGGGGACACCCTGGACGGGTCGCGGGTCCATCACGGGGCCACGTGGAGACAAACGACCATTAACACCTAGGGACAATTTTAGAGTCATCAATGAACCTAACATGCTTGTTTATGGTCTCTGGGGGGAGGCTGGGGTACCCAGGGTGGGCCCATGTGTGTGCGGGGAGAGCATGTGGGCTCCACCCAGATGGGCCCCAGGTTGGGAAGTGAACCTGCAACTTTCTTGCTGGGAGGCAACAGCTCTAACCACTATGCCACTGTGCCACCCCAAATGTTAAATAACATCCTTTATTACAACATATACACACCTGTTCTGACAGCACCAAACAAGAAACATCATGAAGACCAAGGAACTCTCCACACAGTGGTGCAGTGGTTAGAGCTGTCACTGCCCAGCAAGAAGGTTGCAGGATCACCCCCCGGCCTGGGACCCCCCCGGGTGGAGCCCACATGCTCCCCCTGCGCCCACATGGGTTCACCCTGCCCTCCCCCCACAAACCAAAAACATGCATGTTAGGTTCATTGGTAACTCTAAAAGTTGTCTCTATGTGGCTCTGTGATGGACCTGCGACATGTCCAGGGTGACCCCCGCCTCTCCAATGGTGATGCTGGGAGGCAAGGACCAGCTCCCTGCGACCTGGCAACAAGAACTAGGCAAAGAAAATGTGTGTGTGTGTATACATTTCCAAAACCCATTAAATCCATTATTAGAAACTTTAATATGATCAGCTTATCTGCAGAGATGGATGTATCTGTCAGTAGGACAACTGAAAGCTACACAGAGCTGGGCTTCATGAAAGACTGGCCAAGCAGAAAAGCATTACTTAAAGAAAAAAATAACACAGACCATTTGGATTTTGCCAAAAGGCATAAGAGAGACTCCCCAAACATGTAAAAAGCAGTGTTGTGATCAGATGACACCAATATTGAACATTTAGGGCATCAAGGACAATGCCATGTCTGGCTCAAACTTTATACGTCTCATCAGATTGAGAACATAACTTCCACAGTGAAGACAATGTGCTGAAATGCACTGCAGTGGTTGAAGGAGAAATCTAGACCTCAGTAGAACTGAGAATCTCTGCTCTAATGTAAAGATTGCAAATGGTATCCATCCAACCTGGAGGAGGAGTATTGTCACGAAGAATGAGCAAAGATTCCAGAGGTCAGATGGCTCAAGATCACAGAGACGTACCTGAAGAGACTTGCTGCAAAAGATGGTGACTCTTAAATTCTATGTTGCAAAGCTACAAAACCAAGCGTGCCATGGGAGGGGGTGAATACCGTCACTACCCACAGGATGTTCCCTTTTCTCTCATCTCTGCTTTGTAAAAACAGAAATATGGGGTTGAGGAAAAAAAAAGCCAGAGCACCTTGCGATGCAGGTTGTACACATTATGTTTATTTTTATTTACAATGGTGCGTTTAAAAAAAGGCAGAAACCTAAAGAGAAATGTAGAAATGATATCGAAGACATAATCAATAAATAGATATGAACACACTTTAGAAAAGTACAGATTTTCCAGTCGAGCTTTTGGTCTGGAACCAGGTGGAAACAACAAACGTTTGCAGAGGAAGAGTTCTCTGTGCACCACTGAAGCCCTATCATGTTTCATATAAATACAGATTATAAAGTGCAAACACGATGCCGTTTGAGCTCTCCTGTTAGCAAAGACGGTTTTGCATTATTTAAGGCTTTCTAGGCCTGTGTGTGTTTTTCCTTGTTGTTGCATAAGATATAGACAGAATGAAAGGTAAAGGAAAATGAGCCAAGCACCTGGCACTGTACAGAGAGGCACTTGAGCGCTAACTCTTCTGGTTTGGCATCATGACGTTTGGCACGCAGGGGTGGCACTGACCTGAATGTGTGTGTGCATGTAAAGAAAAACAGTCCCATGCAGGAAGATCCACTGCTCTGTTATGTATGTGAAGATAAATGCTGCAGGCCGAATTACGTCCATTTGTTCTCCACAAATTTACCTCTTAAAAAGAGGGATTTTTGGATCTCTCTCAAACTGAGGTTTAAGATGACTGTAAGCCCGTGCTTGTTTATCCAAGCAACCCACTTCGGGGTTCCCAGTCCGCTGATAAACAAGAAAGACTTCTTTGTTTCGCAAGTTCTTTCGGCACTTTCGCTTTTCTTGGCCTTCCTTTGGCAAATGGAGGTCTCCTGATTAGGCAGATGGGGGCAGGAGACCGCTACGATGTGGAGCGGTCAGGCTGACTGACGTCCTTCTTCTTTTGCTGCTTCTTCTTCTTCTTCTTCTTGCTGCTGCAGGGCTTGCACATGCAGCACAGGATGCAGGGCGAAGCCAGCAGGAGGAGCGGAGATGTCACCAGCACGATGATGCTGACCCCCACCAGGATGCCCACCACCTGGGTTGAAACACAGAAAGGTTTTTAGAGGATGCGTTTAATCAAAACTTTCTGAGACGTCGAGGCTCGGAAAGTTTGAACAGGACTGCAGCTTTGGAGTAAAACCAGTGACAACTTGTGAAAAGAAGGCAGATACTGAAAATCTGAGAAGAACATACAGGTGCTGGTCATAAAATTAGAATATCATGAAAAAGTAGATTGATTTCAGTAATTCCATTTAAAAAGTGAAACTTGTATATTATATTCATACATTACATACAAACTCATATATTTCAAA
>NC_051445.1:24856060-24895090 GCF_001649575.2 Kryptolebias marmoratus
ATTAAACGAAATAAACATTTGAAATATATGAGTTTGTATGTAATGTATGAATATAATATACAAGTTTCACTTTTTAAATGGAATTACTGAAATCAATCTACTTTTTCATGATATTCTAATTTTATGACCAGCACCTGTACAGTAAATACATTATTAGGAGTACAAAAAGTAATATTGGAGTACAAAAAGTAATATTGGCCTCAGAAAATACAAAGAAATGCTGCAAGGATTTCTTAAAGCCTACACTAAGTGCTCCATCTCAAACATTTAACTTCTGCCTGAGGCCTGTAGAGTCTGAGTTTGAGACAGTTCAGCTGAAAACAAGTTTAAACAAGTCTGACTTGTTTGGAAGGGTTACCAGGAGAAAGCCTCTTCTCTCTAAAAAAGAACAAGGCAGCGCAGTGGAAGTAAGTATCTGACTAGGCTGAAACCGTCGGTGAACAAGTCTCCAAAACGGCGCGACACGTTCTCGGGGGGTTCTCAATATCTTCCGCATGAGTCACAGAGGCTCTCAATGTTGTAGTTTTAACTAAAGATTTGCACGGCAGGTTTGACAAATTGACACTGAGAAATCACAATACTTCTTATCCTAAATGTGTCAGCGTTCACATCATGTGGTACGTGCAGCTGGAAAGTTCAAACCAATTCTTTCGTGCAGATAAAACTGCTTTGTTTGAGTAGATGGATTTCGCTTGTTAGTTTTTGTGAATGTTTTACCTCTCATCCTGTCTAAAACGATTGTTCCCTACAGAATGTCCCTTTTCCCTGAGAGGTAAGTAGGCGTGTATGAGTGGTTTGAGTGTTTTTCTGCCACAGGCCAAACTTTCCCATTAGTCATCGAAACCAAGGACGCCTTTTGGACAAGATGTCTTCCAACGTGTCAAATGTGGAACAAAATATACCAGCTGTTCATGGGTTTAGGATTAACATGACCTGGATAACTAATCACCTGTATACACACACTGACATATAGTACCTTAAAAAAGTATTCCCACCACTTGAACTTTTCCACATTTTGCCACACTATCTACACAAACTACTAAAAGTATTTTACTGGGATTTTATGCGAAAGAACACAAAGTAGAGCATAAAGGTGAGGTGGGAAATTCAACATTTTCTACAAATACGAATCTGAAAAGTGTGCCATGCATTTTTAATCAGCCCCCTTTAATCTGATAACCTTAACTAAAATTTAGTGCAACCAGAGTCCATTTATTGTCAGTATAAAGCCAGGCGCTCTGTGAAGGCCTCAGAGTAGAGGTGGGTACAAAGAGGGCTGAAACGGGTTCGATGCTGTCAACAAAATAATGTCTACGGCCTGGAATACAGTCCTGCAAGCCCTTGCACACAAAAACAGGCTGTGATTTTTCAAAGAGCGGCCACTCAAAACACCGCCGTACATCTTGTGGGGTACAAAGACTCAATTCAGTGAAACTGCAACTGACAATTCACCTTTTTTTCTCACAATTTTGAGCCCGGACCCCAGTGAAATAGTACCCAGTTAAACAAGCTATTCTCTTAAGAAAACTAAAGCCGAGTTATCTGAAAAAGAAGAAAAACGAATGTGTGAAATTCTACACCTTAATCTGAAAGGTGCTGTCAAATGAGCCATGAACACATGAAAGATTTAATCCTTGTTAAATAAATGTTAACACATAAAATATAAACAAATATATTGGGTTGTATTTACTTCAAATTGAAGCCTGATAAGGACCAGATGTTTGATGTTGTGATATGCATGAACCTTGGAGGTTGTTCTAGGCTCTACAGCTCCATCTAAAGGTCCCAAAGCTTTTTATTTTACACGAGAACATAAACAGGTCATGTCTGCTTATCCACCTCATCGGATGGGGCTATCAAGGGCCGGTGCTCATTGTGTTAGATCTAAAATTAGACTGTGTTTAATACACTCACAACATAAGTGTTGTACTGACACAACTTGTACTGGCAAAACAACAGTACCCAGAGGAAACTACTAATGTCACTATGGAAAAAGAAAAAGAAAAAAAAACTTTAGGCAATCAGAGTGTAAACTTTAGAAGACCTGTTAAACCAGGGTGTAACCACAGCGATTAGGTGTTTTGACAGGAACAACTGTGCTGTTGTATTTCAACTCTCCAGACACTTAGCAACATATACAGCAAACAAGGGAGGCACAGAGACCTCGATACTGATCATGAGGTAATAATGCCACTGAAGCAGGGAAAAGCAGAAAGAAAGGAGGCAGGGTGCCCAACTGTAATCATCTTGTTCAGTGCATGAAGATTTGGGATTAGTGCTGGCATTATCTCAGTTTAAAGTCCAATTCCAGATTTCTTCGACGCACTGGTGGAAAACAAACACCAGACAGCAAGTTGGCTCAGACATTACAGGTCTTTAGCTGAACATTTAGCCATTAATGTAGCAGCTGATGAAAGGAGGGAAGGTAAATTCAAAGGGAGTCGTGTGATTTTTGCAGGGCTCTCAGTTTCTTGGCGTGTGTCGCAGAGGTCGCTTGAGTTTCGAAAGTGTTCCAAATATTTGTGCAACAAGTTTTCTCTCAAAGCAGTTGTGATTTTCAAACACAGGCTACGCAAAATGCAGCCTCACGACTCGCAGCTGCACACACTCAAAAATTCAGTGGGACTCCTTTGGAAAGTTTGCATATTTTCCTCACAAATTAGTCTCCGGCAGTCACAGCCCAGCGAGATACGGAGCTAATCCGCTCAGATCATGACGACCCCACCGCAAGCCTGAAATGAATACTCAGTGTTCGCCCGGCTGACAGGTAGACTGCCTCACCTGTGTTCTGTTCCACATAACAGAGGCCCTGGAGTGTCCCAACTTGTTTTTACACGGCCCCTTATCATAATGTCTCAGGAAGATGTCACCCTGCGTTTAAACAACCACAAGTTAGATGGTTGGTCAGCACACCTCGTGTCTAAAAGCGTGCGTCATACGAGCGAGTTCGGCTGCAGGGGCAACACTCACGTCCAGGTTCTCCAGACAGTACCAGCAGAAGGTGTGTTTGCAGCTCTTGCACAGCATCTGAGCACAGCCCTGGTTCCTCTCGATGTAGATGCCACACATGGGACACTGCTTGATGGACACGTCCGCGTCACTGTCGGAGCAGGAGAAAGACACATTGGGACTGGAGTTAATGGGAGCACGGAGTCTTGAGACAACGTGTGAGATCTTTATTTAGCGGCAGAGTGAGGGGTCAAGACTCACTCCGAACTGGGTTAATTATTCTGGAGAGCAGGACTTCCCAAGTACAGAGCAGAGCAGTATCTTCTATTGTTTTTGAGGTTCAAAAAGATCAGGGTTTTTTTTTTTTTTTTAAATCCCTAAATTTGAACCACAAATTAAAAGATCCGCAAGGACTAAAACACCCCCCCTCAAAAAAAAGATCCTAAAATGTAAGATAGAGCCAAGGGCGACAGATCTACTACACCACAAATTTCCATCACGATTTTTGATTTGCTGCTCCTCCCACGGGTTTTGGAAATCCCCATGCAAAGTATACATAAAAACATCCGTCCTAATCGGTAACAGAGTGCTATGACTTATGGTAGCAGTATATCATGTGGCGCAGACGAAATCTGTAAAAAGGAAACTACATAGGCAATAATGGGATTTGGAGGAATGAGTGAGAAAGCCTAGCACTCTTTGAAGCTTAATAAAAAAAATCATAAACATCATTCAAAGTCTGAATGGGCCGCAAACATTATACTTTATGTGACCGAACTGGCATTTTGACATGTTTTACTGTTTTTAGTACACAGTGTAAGTTTCAGGAATTTTGACAATGTTCAACTTAGTGGGAGTTCAAACTGTCTAATCTTTCCAAAACCTGGGCAAATAAACTCCTCTTATTCCCACAATCTTTATAGCAAAAGGAATTCTCAAAACACTATTAATATTTATAGAAGAGAGCTGATTGTACCCTGGAATTTTGAGCCATAGATACGTTTGCGCCTTTCAAAATTTCTTCAGAAAAGTTTCCATTTTTTTCCCCCTCTCTTCACTGCAGTGTTTTCTCACTGCAGCACACAAACTCGTGCTGTACGATGAATTTTCTCGCTCTGCACCCCCCTCCAGCCTCCTCCTCTTCCTCCCTTTGGCACAAGGACAGTGGAATTCCAATAAAATTCAGAGGCTCCCAGATGACATCAGTCAGTCTGGCAGAGCTACAACTTACTGACTATGTAGCTGTACAAGAGCACCAAAGCCTCTGCTGTGGATTACCAAACAAGAGAAATAATGTATTTGTTTAGCACAGGGGCACTACTGGGGGCAATGAACTACAAATCACTTCAATAATCCATTCAGTGTGCTGTAAATACCCTGCTCCAGCAACAGTCAGTCTTTTTATATGAAGTGGAAGCAGTAATATCATGAGGATTCTCTACAGAAAGCCAATTAGAACTGTACAAGGGATGCACGGTTTTTTTCTTCTTTAATTAAATACCATTCAAAACTGATCATTGCAGTTATAAAGTTTCCAAAAAGCTTGGTGTACAGCTGTGTTTCTTTAAAGGCTCCCTCTGGGACCAAACTGCCGGACTGACCTGCTTCCATTAGACAATGAGGACAATATCATGGGCTGCTGCTCGGGGCAGGCGTGGCCGTCCTGCCAGAGACCTCTGCAGCCGGAGCAGAACACGGTCTGACATGTCGGGCACGCCACGGCGCCAGGTTGGCCCTCAGTGCTCGGCTGGACGCTGCATACCGCCTGGCATTCAAGCACCGGGCACCAAGCTTTGCTGGGGTCAAGCTTCACTCCTGCAGAGTACAAAGAAAGGAAAACTTATGCAGCCTTTGGTCGTGTGATGTCCCGTTTTGTGCCAAACTGCAAAAAAATTTTAAAAAAACAGGCAAATGGGAAAACCCAACATTGATTCAAACTCTAGCTGGAAGATGTGAGCTCCTGTTTAGCAAAACAGTGCTAAGACCTACATGCTAACACATTAGCATGATGCTAACATGCTAAGATGTTGGTCAAAAGAGTGACATTACAGAAAGACTTGGACTAGAAGGACTTAAACTCGATATAAAATTAGTTTGCTGCTGAACTGCAAAGGTAAATGGAAAAAATTACAAATCATAGCCTTTATAGAGTGGCTAAAAATGTTTTAAATTTATTTTTCTGATTTTTAACTGATTACCTTTGAAAGCAATGAATAATTCATTAGGAAGCTTGAGAATAAGAATCATAATGTAAATGATTAAAATATTTTTTTATATACAAATACTATCTGACAGACGTTTACCAGCTCATACAGTTATTGCTGATCAAAATGAAAGCAAACAGCCACAAAGCAGCATGAACTTTGGACTTATTTTTACTTCTACGACTCTCATGAGTCATAGCCAGAGTAAACAATAACTTTTACTGGCTTCACACAGAACTGTTGCTGTTCGACTGGAAAAGACCGGTATAACAGCAACATACCTCGGTTTACAAAGCATAAATGTCAACAGAAAACTATTAAGTCTGGCCTCTTAGGTCAGCACTGCAGGCCTGAGAGGCTGTGTGCCACCACCAAGATTTTTACAACCCAACAAAACAGTCACCACTGAATGCATGATAAAGCTCCTTTACCAGAACACTGACAATTATCCTTTATTGTTTCTGTTCTGCTGGTAATCTTCAGCTAAAATGAGGGTAATAAAGTTACGTTTCTGTGAAGCACAATATTTCATCCCTAACGCTTGGCGGGGGGGTGTTTGTGTAAGCTGAACCAGCTCACTGCCTGTCATTAGCCAAGAGGATATGAATGCAACACTAATACCTACCTCTCTCAAACTTCAGGCGCTGATACAGCTCCACCTGTTCTGCTGCTGCCAAACTGGATATCTGCAATCACAGAGCACAGCTAGACATCAGGCTCACACCTTTGATAATGTGAAGATCTGGTTCTGTAGTTAAAAACAAACAGCATTTTTAGATTTTTTTTTTTATTTACTCGACCAACGATTAAGCTTTAAAAAACCCAGCAGAATTCAAGTCACAATTTTAAAGTCCTCCTAAAGTACCGGGGGGAGGGTGGGGTAAAGATTTAGCAACCAGGAAGCTGATACTAAGAAAATAAGAAAAGCTCATTACCCAACAACAGTATGCTGCATTAAAACACCTTAAACTGGAGAGACCAAATAAAAGTACTGCAACAGATTAAAGTCACAGTTCTTCACCTTCTCTTTTATTTTACTTTTGTTTAATTTCACCACATAAGACTTTTGAAAAATTAAATCTGAGACACAAGGACAGACGTTTGGTGAGGCCTTGGATAGAGACTCTCCATTGGCTCTGAGAAGATTCTGGCAAACCATCAGGAGGCTGAGGCGGGGGAAGCAGCAGTTTGCTCAACCAGTGATGTCATCAGGCGGTGGAAGGCTTTGAGGACCTTCTCAATCCCACCAAACGCTTCCATGGAGGAAGCCCAGTCTGGCCACTTAAGGGTGAGTCCGTCCATAACCATGGCCGAGGTCACGAAGGTAGTTAAAAAGCTATATGGCCTCAGGACTCCGGGGATGGACAAGAAAGAAATGTCTGGGCTTCCCTGCTCAAGCTGCTGCCCCCAAGCTACAGAACAAGTGGCAGATTATGGATGGATCTTAATGAACTTGTGCTCCGTTGAGCTAAAGCCTGCAGGTGCAAGGTTCCTGCTGGTAGTATTGTTTTTATTTTTTTGTTTTGTGGCAGTGATTGCTTCATTTTAGTTTTTAAACTCAAAAGCAACACACATTTATTCAGAAATGTAATTTTATGTTTGGCTCAAAGTTACCAAACTTTAAAAACCCCATGCAGAAAAAGGAACTTCTTCTTTCTTCAGAAGTGTAGTTGCACCACACAGAAGTGGAAGCTTTAAAAAAAAAAAAAAAAAACTGGGAACATTCAATAACCAACATTTACAAAAATAATTTAAATTGCTGACTACATGATTCTGATCATCAACAGATATGTTTTTGCATCTTATTTTGGTTCCTTTTTTGATTTAGAGTGGGTTGCAAAAGTATCTTTCTATTTTATTGGCCTACAGCTTGGAGTTTAAATAGATTTTCAGTTTGATCATAATCAATAATTTTACACGAAATACTCCAAATTAACTAAGTTAAGAGAGGGAAGACTTGTTTTGAATAATTCTAAAAAATATAAAAATTGAAAAGTGATGCATTTATATGTAACTAATCACCATCTTTCCCTTGAAGCCTGAGGTTAAGCTAAGGGTCAAATTATGTCCATAGGACCACGAGAAGCTGCACCGAGCTGGGCTTCATGGAAGAGTGGCAGGAAGAAGTCATGGCTTAAAAGAAAAACATAAATAAATGAAGCAGACCAGTTGGAATATGGCAAAAGGCATATTGGAAATTTTAGAGGGAAACCTGTTTGAGTCTGGATGGAGGCTCACCTTCCAGCAAGACGGACGGACGGACATTCCTGTTATGTAACTTTATAACAGGAATGTTAAACTGCACAGCTGGACACCTCTTAGGTCAAAGGTAATCATGACTGATTTCAAGGTTCATGGGGGTCAAAGGTCAACGTCACAGGTAACCCCTTTGTTAAAAACTTCTCTCTGCTCCTACATGTGACCCTTTTGTTTCCTCCACCAAGGAGGTTCTGTTTTCTGTTGTGTCGTTGGTTTGTCTGTCTGTCTGTTAGCAAAGATCAGGTAAAAACTAATGAACAGATTTGGATGAAATGTTCAGGAAATGTTGGGGGTGGCAGAAAAAACAATGGAATACATTTTGATGGTGATCCAGATTATGATCTGGCTCGCACTATTTTTATAATCAAGCTGTTTGCCCTCTCTGAGTGCTTCTAGTTACTTGTTAGTTTTCATACAGTGTCATGAGATGACTTTTGTTGCGAGCTGGCACTATATAGATAAAATGACCTGAAAATTTACCTGAATTAATTGCTGCAAAAGGTGGCTTTGGAAAGTCTTAGTTGAGGCTTCAAAACACGAGCTTGAATACATACAGCATGCTCCACCACTTTTCAGATTTAAAGGTTTTAGATTTATTTAAAGTATTTTTTCTCTGTGAAAGGTTTGTGTAGGTTCCTTACTTTGAATGAAATTTAAAATCCATTTGATTTTAGACTGAAGGCAATGAAACAGAAAGATTACCGAGGAGAGTGAATACTCATGCAACGCACTGTACTTCTTTTTAATCTCCATCATACCTCAGAGTCGAGCAGCACTCCACTTTTTTGGCACGCCATATCTGGACAGGTGATGGGTGCCCCTCCGCCCTCCATTATGGCCAGTTGGACATACTGCTGCAAACACTGAGCAGAGGGGAGAGCGACACAGAATTAGAAGGGATATTTAATGAAGAGGACCACATTGTGTCACAAACACCAACAGAACTGTGTCCTCACTTCCTACAATGCGTCACGACTGTTACACCACACGTCACAATATGACAGGAAACAATACAAATGCAAAACACAAAGAAAGACGGCAGGAAACGAGTAGTTATGAAAAAGGGGGCAATTTAAACGCCACATAGACACGTTTCTTATCAGCCCCCACCCATCAAAAGTCACATGTTGCCTCAACCATAAAACCTGGAATGGCAAGAGGAACCTAAAGTATTGCACAAAAGCAAACAGTTTTGAGGAACAGAGAAAAAAAAAGGCTTTGGACTATCACTTTTCCGTGGAGGAAGAAAAACAAACCTGTGACAAAAGCTTGAAATGGGCATTGCGGAGACAAAAACAGGAAGAACACAAGCAACAGTCTGCTCAATTAAACCAGATCGTTGCAGATACTTCTGATTTCCACAGCAGAGTTAATGGTCTGTTTTTTTGGTCTGTCTCTCTTCCTCCTTGTATGTGGGTGTGTCTCATTTGTGCGGCCCTGTGCGTTTAACGCTGGCAACTTCGTCAAAGATTAACACCTGCCTGCCACTACTGGGAATCCACTCAGTTTTGGTGTACCAGACAGGAACGCGATGAATTGGAGCATCTAAAGATAGAACTACTGTTCCCATAACGGGAGTGAAACTGAAACCGTGGACAGAGGTGGAAGCTGGTAAATACTGTCAGCAGCTCTGACTCATCAGAGGGAATTCCAAGGACAATTTCAATTGAACAGAGGTGAGGGAGAGCTAAAATGGGGTTGAAACCGCTTCATTTCACTAAAATGGAAATATGCTGAATTTGTCCACAAAGAGGATCAATTTTAAGGATCGTCTTAAAGCAGCAACACTGCCACAATAAAAAGAACCCAAAAGAAACTTTCAGGCGTTAGATCACTTCAGTATCGTGAGATGGCACAAGCTCAGAGTATGTGAGATAAACACTTTCTCCCACAGGCAACATAGTTTTCAGGTTTCATCCCTGTAACAGCTTGAATACCCGACTCGCAGCATCCTTTGCTCTGAATCCCGGGGCCATCACCTGTACGTACCGCTGTGCAGAACATGCACCTGCAGCTCTGCAGCTCCCTGCTGGCTGCGGTTGGCTGCTGGCTGAGGCACAGCTTGCAGAAGACCTCCGGTTCAAGCTCGGAGTCAGCAGCAGACGAATGTCCGGCCTCCTGGTTGACGGTGGGACTCCTGCCGGCCATGGTGGAGTGAAGCAAGCAGGGGAAGGAGCGAGGGAGGGAGGAATCCGGCTGCTTTTAGGCCTTCTGCTGGCGATGCAGAGAATCTATGGTCTTCATGTTCCTAAAAGCAGAAACAAAACTTCACTTACTCAATATCTGCGTAACACTTTCAGGTCCCTTCCTCTTCAGATAACTGGAAACTGCAACTCTTCAAGATGACTAGTTTACCAACTCTACTGCTTGTAACTCCCTGCATCATCCCTTTATGCCATCCAGTTAAAAGTACACTACATTGCCAAAAGTATTCATTTGCTTCCTTTTACACACATATGAACTTGAATGCCCTCAATTTCTCAATCCATAGGGTTTAATATGATGTTGGCCTTCCCTTTGCAGCTATAACAGCTTTAACTCTTCTGGGGAAGCTTTCCACAGGTTTAGGAGTGTATTTGGGAATTTTTGACCATTCTTCCAGAAGCTCATCTGTGAGGTCAGACACTGATGTTGGACAGAAGGTCTGTCTCACAGTCTCTGCTCTAATTCATCCCAAAGGTGTTCTGTCGGGCTGAGGTCAGGACTCTGTGCAGGTCAGTCAAGTTCTTCCACACCAAACTCACTCATCCATGTCTGTATGGACCTTGCTTTGTGCCCTGGTGCTCAGTCATGTAGGAACAGGAAGGGGCCATCCCTAAACTGTCCAAAATGTCTTGGTATACATTAAGAGTTCATTTCACTGGAACTAAGCAGCCAAGCCCAACTACTGAAAAACAACCCCTATAGCTGCTGACTCTGCAGAACGTTGGTGACTATGTGCCTCAGCATCCTCTGTGAGTTTACGTGGCCATCACTTTGTGACAAAGTTGTTGTTGTTCCCAATCACTTCCTCTTTGTTATATTACCACTAACAGTTGACTGTAAAATATGTAGTAGCAAGGAAATTTAATGACTGGACTTCTTGCACAGGTGACATCCTATCAAGGTACCACTCTGGAATTCACTGAGCTTCTGAGAGCGACCCATTCTTTCACTCATGTTTGTAGAAGCAGACTGCATAACTAGATGATTGATTTTATACACCTGGGGCCATAGCAGTGATTGGAACACCTGAATACAATTATTTGGATGGGTGAGTGAATACTTTTGGCAACATGGCGTATATCTGTATCAAGCAACCCTTTTAGTTACTCAGAAAATCTTCATTCATTCTGACAGCAAGAACTGCCTGTCGATTGTAAGAGCTTAGTTTAAAAAAAAAAAAAAAACAGGTGCTAAAAAAGCAGGTCTGTTTGACTCCAGTAGTTAAGTAAATTCCTCAACACACAATGAAAAAAAAGGGCAAAAATGACAACAAAAACAGATGGAAAGGACTTCAAATTATATTATATAAATTATTGTAAGAAAAAGCATCAGTTCAACTAAATAGTTCAAACATTGTTTATTTACTCCAAGTACAAGCTAAGCTTTCAATTGGTGATAAGATGACAAAAGAAGACTATATTACATTCTGTTTTTAAGCACATTAGTAATTCATTTATATCTTGAATTAGTGGATTTTTCTATATTTGAAGCAGCCAAATGAAGTGCAAAAAGGGAATTAAAACAATGTTTAGGCAACAATAAAGAAAATGAAAGAAGACAAATTAGTTGCTGAGGTAGTGTTCTGCGAGAAGTCTGAGGGCATGTGTGAAGGGCAATGCTAAAAACAGTCAACTCCGCAAGAACGGACCCGGTCAGAGAAACAAAAAACATAAAACAGACATTAGATGGTGATGAAAAGAAACATAGAAATGCTGGAGTTGCTTGTTTCCCCCGATAGATGCAATTTATTCACTGCTCTGGAGCAGGTGGATAGTTTTTAAAGATGGCGGCCATGTCCAACTTGACCACTAGATGTCACTACTTGCTATGAGCTGCACCTTTAATCCTTCAACATGACAACATTAAGCTGGAGACGTTTTCCTGACGAAGTTCAAAACAAATCCACCATTTTAACTGAGAGTTCGGCTTGACAAGAAGAAAGATGTTTGTTTATGAAAACCCCACAGATCTTTTAGGATTAGGCAGAGAGGGAAACACTTCAGTCTGGAAAAGACTGACTGCCGAACCGACAGACAATAAAGTGCTATTCTGGCCATTTTGATGAGGGTTCTGTGGAAAAAAGGTAAATAATCGATAGCTTTCTTGTTGTAGGAATCTTTTAAAAAAAACAGCCCGAGTTTAGAGCAATAGAGTTTACGTCTGACAGGACAGATGAGCTAACAGCTGGTCCTAATAAGGTCAAAACCAAAGTGGACTGATGTCGTCCTAAACAACTCCAGTCTCAAAACTTCCACAGCAGTTCATAAAAACGTCATTTCATAAATCTTCTACACTTCTGTCAATATTGCACTAAGATACTTTTTACATAGAACTCTGTGATTTTTTGCCAGATCAAAACCAAGAACTACTGAAGGAAACAACGCAAAAACCTCTGAAGAAGACACCGAGCGAAACTTCCTTCTTCTGGGAAAGTAAACAAAAATGGAGTGGCGTCAAATTCTAGCAGTTTTAGGATTTCTGTTTCGTCTGTGGTACATGTGCCAAACAAACATTTTACCTCCTCTTCACTTCACGTCTGACCATGAGCCATTTCTCCCGCTAGTGGTAGAAACGCGCATTTGTTTTGGTTGTATTTACCCAGAATGCCACGTGCTATAGTTTGTTTCCTGCTTTTAGAGCGGTCTTCAGTCCACTTGCGTTCACATATGCATTTGAACCACGCCAGAGTTCACTTCAACCCAACCGAGACCGAGGTTTTTAGGCAGACCAGAGTTCGCTTTTCTGGTCCACATCAGAGTTCGATTGCACGTTCACACCTCCCCAAACGAACCGGACTTTCTAGGCAAACAAACTAGAGTTGGATTAAAGCGGACTAAACAGGGCTGCTGTGATTGCTCCCTTAAACTCTGTTCCTCCAAAGGGAGGTTGTTCAAAAAGCTGTCAGCAGCAGGTAAAACATTTAGCGTTCGCAACTTTTCCACAGAGAGCCTGTTTAAAATATGACCGGACTGTCACTTTAAAGGGGTATAATGGTTATCAGACATATTTTTGAAACAGTCCAACATGTGTAGATGCTTAAACTTCATCTGGTGTCGAATGAAACTAAAGTCACCAAACTCCAAAAATATAATCCTTCAATAAAAAAAAAAAAAAAAAACGAGTAATGATGTTCTAATCTGGGATTTGCATTTAATCCTGTAAAGAACGGTAGATGGGCAGAGAACCGGGTGACACAGGAAGCTGCCGTGTTCAAACACACTCCTGGAGTCACACCCATCCCAAACATTCGGTTTCATCACACTGTTGGTGTTGGCAGGAAAATCGATGCGGGCGCCATCGACCTCACTGGGTGCTCATTTATTCTTAGGGCGTATTGATCAGCAGTTAGCACGCAGATACCAGGTGGAGGAGAACAACACTCGCTGTCATTTCTGCACCGTCACACATCACTCGTCTGCACTGCCTTCACAAAGACGAGCCAAGCAGATTCCACTCGTCATCCCACAACTGTGTCAGCTTGTCCCGTCCTGCCTGAGCTGATGCCCAACCCTGGAGCCTCGCATGGAAAATAACAGCCTTCTTTCTGCTCCAGTCTGTCACAAATCGGGCTTTTGTTCAAAGTTGGGCTTGAGATGAGCTTGGTAACAAGTCAACAGGTCAGGACCGTTCTGATGTGACAAACACCTCCTTTCTGAAGATATTCCAGGCCTTTGAACATTTCATCCCAGGCCCCAATTGTCAAACCAGTTTGTTCATCAAAATCCAGCTGCGAGCCAACAGTTTGTGTTTGTGTTTAGGTGTGAAGTGGCCGATGAGCGAAACGGGCAGTTCAAGGTCTAGATGGCATTCCTGACATTGAAGGGGAGGGTGGGGAGGGCTGAGGATCAAAGCATCATTGTTGATCAGTGAGGCAGAGATGGGAAAACGAGATCTGCCCAGTAAAAAAGCTGCTGCTGCTGCTGCTGCCTCCACACAGACAGCCTCTGTGCTGCAGGAGGGCGGCTGGGAGAAGTGTAAATGTGGCATCATTTAAACTGCTGCATGTCTGCGTGTGCGTGTGCGTGTGTGTGTGTGTGTGTGTGGGGGGGGGGGTGTTTCTGTCTAAAGAGAAGAAAAGGAGGGGATACAACCTGCACATATTAATGCATTATGAGGAAAGTAAGGTTATAGGAATGGGAATAAATACGCATGCCAAGACTGGTTGATGCCGAAATGTATAGTTGGGAATAAAATACGTTTTGCCTATATCTAAATCCTTCTCAGTCTTAAGGTTATACTTTCAAACAGGTCGGACAAGATCCACATACCCACGCGTACATGACGCTTGCATTTATTCTGGATGAAGTGGAGGCAGAAAGGTGGAGGACCTACCTCTGTTGTGGACCTGTGTGTGTTGGAGCAGCCCGAGTCCAGATCCGCAGTGGGTGCTCGTACGGCACGGACACATGCGTTTCAAACAGCCTGCCACGACCATAACCCCAGACCCCGTCTTTTTTCACCCACACTCCGAGCTGAAAGCACACCTACGAACATCCCTGAACGGCCCGTCGGCTCCCGACGCGCTCCTCTCTGCGTGGAGGCTCCGGCTCAGCGGTCAGTCCCCATCAGGAAGCAGTTCCGGCCCTTCGCCGAGCTCTCCTCCTCCCGGCTGCTCCTGCGGCCTGATTCGCTGGACCCGTGCTGCTTTCAGGGCACTCCGGATAATCCAGACTCACCGCGAGCGGCGCTCACAAACTACGTTGGAGCAGCCACTTGAAACGGGCGGCGCTAGGTGAGGTTCGTTGTCGCCATCTTGCTAAGTGCTACATGCACCACCCTTTTTCTGTTAACGTGTCGAAACCAAGTTGGTAACGCGTTGTGCTCCAGCATCAGTCCAAAGAATGCACAAATAGCCCTATTTTACTTAAATAAATATATATGATGAATACTTTGAAAATAATGAACAAGAATATACTGTATTGAGCCTCCCACCAAGCCCCGTCAAGCTTTAGCAGGGCCAAACCATGATAAAATTAAAATGTGCGTTAATATTTTAGCTAGAAAAAGAACTGCTGTTTAAATATTGAAGCACTTTACATGTCTGCTCAGTCTGACCACAGCTGTGCCACCAGTGTTTATTTACTTACACTTATATTCTCTTTTTTTTTTCTTCAAAATTCTGAAAATATTTAGAGTCACTTCCGTATTTAGACATGGACGACTAAGCATTTGTCAAACCTATACACTAACTCACTCTTAGTTAGCTTATGTATTTTACAGATAAAACACAGCTGAAATCATGTGTTTTCATACACTATTAGGATTCCCAAAATTGTTTCTATTTGCTAAATGTCTGACTAATTAAAAAGCATTTTAAAATACTTTCTTCAAAATCACATGTTTACATACACTAAAATTCCTTTGTCTTTAACCAATTTGGAAAAGCCCAGATGATGATGTCATGGCTTTGGAAGCTTTTGATTGGTTAGTTGACAACATTTGAGTTATTTTGAGGCAAACCTCAAACTCACTGCTTCTATGAAGGTCATCCTGGGATAAAAATGTAACTCCATCCGGCAAGATATCAGGAGGAGAATTGTCAATCTCCACAACTCTGTTTCAAACAATTTCCAGATGCCTGAAGGTGCATCTGTTCAATTATACACAAGTATAAACACCAGGAGAATGTCCTGATACCATACAGCTCAGGAAGGAGACGGGTTCTGTGTTCCTGAGATGAACGTGTTTTGATGTTAAATGTGCATATCAACCCCAAAGCAAAAGCTACAGAGCTTGTAAAGAGGCTGCTGTAGCTGATCAGAGAGTCATTATCCACAGGGAAATCAGTCCTGTGCCAACGTGGGCTGAAAGACCACTCAGAGAGGAAGAAGACATTACTCTAAAAGTAACATAAAACAGACAGATTACTGTTTTCAAGCGCACACAGGGACAAAGATTTTAATGTTTGGAGACATGTCCTGTGGTATGATGAAGCTAAAATTAAACTGTTTGGCCAAAATGACATTCGTTAAATTTGGAGGAAAAAGGGGGGCAGCTTGAAGCCGGAGAACACCATCCTGACTGTGAAGAATGGGGGTGGCAGCATCATGGTGTGGGGGTGGAGGAACTGGTGCTCTTTACAAAACAGATGGCATCATGAGGAAAGAACATGATGTGGAAATACTGAAGCAACATCTCAGGACATCAGCCAGGAAGTTAAAGCTTGGACACAAACAAGTCATACAAATGGACAATGACCCTAAATGTACTGACAAATTAGTTACAAAATAAATGGCTTAAAGACAACAAAGTCAGTGTTTTTACAAACTCCTGATCTCAATCCCATAAAAAAAAAAGTTGTGGGCAGAGCTAAAAAAAGGCAACAAAGCTGGCTCAGTTACACCAGCTCTGTCAGCAGGAATGGGACAGAATTACAGCAAAATATTGGGAGAAGCTTGTGGAAGGAAACCCATTATGTTCGACCCAAATCCTACAGTTTAAAGGTAATGATACCAAATATTAAAGAAAATGGATAAAAACGTCTGACTTTGAAGAAAAAAAAAATCTCTATCATTACTTGGGCATTTATCAATAAAAAATATTATTTA
This sequence comes from Kryptolebias marmoratus, assembly GCF_001649575.2. NCBI lineage: Eukaryota > Metazoa > Chordata > Actinopteri > Cyprinodontiformes > Rivulidae > Kryptolebias > Kryptolebias marmoratus. Next base: position 24,872,226 of record NC_051445.1, read on the forward strand.
ATAATCCTAATTGGCCTAAAACAGGAAAGGTTCAGTCTGGTTTAATCTCAGACAGTGAGGAAAAAATGCTTCTGTGTCTTTTTATACGGTGTATGTAAACTTCTGTTTTCAATGTAACAGGTTGGAATAATATTAACGACTATTATTTTAAAAATGTGTCACTAATATGAAAATATATTGAGTCTACTGGTATATGCCTACCCTCAGTACTGGGCTTTATGACCAATACAGCTGTCTAGTCTGGATGCAGCAACGATCCCTGATATAATACAAGTATTAGTGAGTTAGAGCAGGTTTTCCCAGCTCCAGTCCTCGATGAACACTATCCTGCATCTTTTAGTTATTTCCTTGTTTTGACACACCTTATTTGAATGAGTGAGTGATTAACAGGCTTCTGCAGAACATAAAGACCTGCTGAAGAGCAGGGAAATAATGACAACATGCAGGTTAGTATTCCTCGAGGAACAGGGATGGGAACCACTGAGATAAACATAAAACTAAAGTCTTTGACATTTAAGGATTCAATCATTATTACAACTATTGGGATATTAAAACATTGGGATACTTATCTGAGTTTAGGTTTGTCCCCTAAGAAATCCATTGTCCTCTGCCATCCAAGTAGTTACCAAGGACGTCGGCGTAGCACCTCTCAAGATGGCGGCACAAATTCTCACCTCCGTACCATTAACTGCGCCGTGGTTGGCCATTCCAGTTCATTTCTTTTTCGGTGGTTCAGTTTTCTGTCTACCAGCTGTTTCACTTTTGGGTCATGACAGCGTAAACGTGGAAACGAAAAATGGACAGAAATAAAGCATGTTGTGTTTTTGTTTAAACCCGATCCACACAAGAGAAAAACCTTGACACCAGAACTAATAGGTGAATCTTTAGCAGAAAATATCAGACGGAAAGAAGCATTCACTTAAACTTTAAATGTAAAATTTTGAACTATCAGGTGACTGGAGGAAACTGCTGTTATGTTTTAATTTTTTTTCTTTCCCGGCCATTGAAACCCACATATGCTTGGATTACCAAAAGCACTTGAACGCACTCGAGGCTCGACCAATGACGACGCTCCAGCTGAGAGGTCAACCAATAGGAAGAGACGCGTCACGTAATCGGCAATAACAGGAAACGTCCAAACGTCACAGAAACCAAACCGTACGTGTGGACGTGTGGGGACTGTACACACAAACACAGACAGCCGTCTGAAATGGGGAACAGGTGTGGTTCATCGGCTGTAAAAACAAATTTAGGAAGAGTTCTGGTCTTTTTTATAAACTACAAACAAACCCAGAGAAGAAAGCTGCTGTGACGAAGCAGGTTTACTCAAACAACTGGTGCTGAGTCAGACATTTTACGGAAATAATATCAGAGCTTTTCTTTCTCTCTCTGTTATCATTTTAAAGCAAACCCATACAGGGTAATATCTGACCAAAAAAGAGCTGATGTTAACTGACACAAACTAAAGACTAAATTAGTCTGCAAATATGAATATAAATAGATTTTTTTTAAGAATTTAAAAAGCTAAAACACCAGGTGTAATGCTTATTTTAGAATAAATCTGGTATAATGTTTTTAATCTTCATAAATATCAATGTTGTGTAATATTTTAAACAATTTATTTCTTCTAAACATCTCAATTTTGCAGTGTGTATTGTAATGTTTTTGATAGAAATACATCATACAATCTGCTGTGTACCTGATACTTACTGGGTAAATACCTGGTACCTACATGATATGTATTCAGTAAGTATCTTGTATGTACCAGGTACATGTCCAGTAAGTATCAAGCATGGATTTGGTAAGTATATGGTAAGTACTATTAAGTAAAAGGTAAGCTCCCCAAAAGTAACAGGTATGTATGTAATAGGTAAGTACCATGTAAGTATCAGGTGCGGATCCGGTCAGATCTACAAGTACTCACCCTGTCGTGGTTCCAGCTGGCAGCTCCCTGGTTTCTTCCTCCTCCGAGTTCCACCACCGACCGAACCCTGCTCACCCGTCAACAGTCCCACCTCTGAGCTACCCTGTGAACTCACCTCTGTGCCACCTAGGACGTCACCTGGACCAGATGCTCACCTCTCAAGCAGTTCAGTCTCCTGAGTCAAATTCTCCACCTTCGACCACGTTCCACTCCTCAGACCCCACTCATTCCTCCCTGGCGGTTCACCTCATCCTCATCTGTAAGTTAACCTTCCTGATCAAGATTCATTCCAATAGCTCCTTTCCTAATCACTCCTGTCGCCCTCTGCAATACAACTGAAGACCTGTTCCAGTCCCGGACCACCTACCTAACTATTCCAGTTCTTTCAATAAACCTTCTAAACTTTCTCTTGTCTCCTGAGTGTGTTCTGCATGTGGGCCAAATCCTTACCCAAAACCATGACACTGAACATCACATCAACTAATCACTAAACAGAACTACAAATTTAAAAATGCAACGACATATTTAAAACCACAATGACATCTTCCAAAACACAAGGTCAAATTACAAAAAAACCCTCAACATTAACCTACTGGAAGAGGTAGGCACCAGGGGGAAACATGAGACATCTCTGTTCGGAGGACGGCACCGTTTGGCATGTGAACCTGAAGTTATTCTGCCTGTAGCGCGTTTTTAAAAACACGAATGTGACCGGTGACCCAAACGTAGCTGCCGCTATCCAAGAATATTTTGAGTCAGGACATACGTGCGAGGTGACACTGGACATGCACAGGACTAATCACAAAATTTCAGGCTCCAAAGCCAAACCCTGCGGCGTCCAATCAGCGATGTCTCGTGTTTCCCAGTCTTTGGTAGGTTAATGTTGTTGTGTTTAGTGATTGGTTGATGTGGTTTGTACTTCAGGGCCACTGTAGGTAAGTATCTGGTTCATACCTGGTGAGTACTAGGCACGTACGCAGTAAGTAACAGGTAGGTACCAGGTACCTATCCAGTAAGTACCATGTAAGTATCAGGTAAGTGTCTGGTTCATAGCTGATGAGAAACTGGTACATCCCCAGTAAGTAACAGGTAAGGACCAGATATGTGTCCAATAAGTACCATATAAGTACCAGGTACCTATTAACTAAATATCTGGTTCATACCTGGTAAGTAACAGGTGGGTACCAGGTACATACCAGTTAAATGTCAGGTATGTAACCCTGTAAGTACCCGGTTTGTGCCGGGCTGCTTTATTTATTGGTACCATGTTTTTGTTTGTATTTTTTGTGAAGATTTGCATCAATGATCAGTTTTCTGTGAGCTGTGGTGGATGTCACACATTAGTCCAGAGACAGGGACACTTGTTTCTGCACAACACCGGCCGGGAGTCTCTTCAGCAAATTAAACAATTTTGAAAGTGGTCTAGCTTAAAAGTTTACTCAAAATGTGTTCAAGTTATTTATTTTTTTTGTTGTTGTTGATATTTTGGTGGAGGATTTATTCACACAAAAATTGTTCTTTAACTCCTAACCCTAAGGTTTTCTCAGTGTTTTAATGAGAGGCATAAACAAATAAATAAAAAAGGTGACATTTTTAAATGTTTCACCCCTTTGCTCACATAGACTGTATAAGCAAACAGTGAATAAAGAAACATGTTAAAATCCATAACTGCCCTGAAATGTAACGATCAGAACAAAAAGATGTTGTTATTCTCATTTTGTATTTGAAGCTTCCAGATAGATTTGATTTTTTGTTGTCGTAAACGCTTTACAACGTGAATGCAGCCATCTTTTTTAGAACTAGGGACCATGGGTCACTCCTGGACACATTTTTATTTCCTGAATTGAACAAACCAGGTGCAGCCTATCTTGTCTTCTTCCGGGGCAAAGAGTGACAGTCCTTTTTACCCCGGACTATCTGTGTCAAGTTTGTTCAGCTTCACATCCTCAGCTGATCGAAAGTTTAAGAAATCTGAGACACACAGAAATGTACGAGCGAAGGTTTGGTACCACACACACCCTGAGTCTTCTGGACCGGCAACAGAAACGTTGGAAATGCAGGGCGTCAACCTCTGAGAGGTCAAGTTGACAAACTGGAGGCTGAGCTGAGCACTTCATCCCACGAACTGACAAAGTTCACAGAACTGCACAGTGTCCAAACTTATGTTATCGTTGAGGCGTTTTCTTTTTCCTCACACCGCTCCCTGAAGTCCTCTGAACACATCCTTCAGTCAGCTGTGTCATGAATCTTTAACTGATAGGAATATATCAGGCAGGGACACTTCATTGGACATTTGTTCCCAAAACATTCATGCACATCATTTGTTTATTTACTGGAGTCGGTTGTTTCTGTTCCATTATTCGAACATAAAAGTCTTAGTGATTTTGTAACTTGGGATCGGGCTCAGCTACTACCACGCCAAGTTTTAGGTTTATATCAGTGAACAAATACAGAGTTAGAGACTTTTTTTTTAAGGTCAGTTCGCTGTTGCAGCCAAAAAGTGAATCACTTGTAGATGTACATTCACTGAAATTTATCAAGGGGTTCATTAGCTATTTTGCTAACACCTCATAAATATCCACAACAATTAGTAGCTACAACAGCCTAATATTTAACATTTCATAACTTTGGAAGCCATCAACTCTTTCTTGGACAAATTTTAATTCATTTTTTAAAATCAATTTTCATAGTCCTGATTTGTGTGTGTTTTAAACGGTCTGTTGCTGTTGGTTGGGTCTCAGTTTAATCTCAGCTTTTTTTTTCTTTTAGTGGTGATGACGTATTCTACACCACATTTAAAAGTATGTCAGCAAAGAGTTACTTCTCCTTTTTTTTGTTTTTCTAAATGCTGTTTGCTTTTTACACAAGCCTGACCAGATAAGCACACACAGCAGATTTATTTACCCAATACTTCTACCATTTTCAGCAACTATAGGAATTTATAATTGTAGATAATTTTTATTATCTTAAAATTATTCTTATATTCTTAAAAAAACAGATAAAAACACAATGAAACAACCCTGAACAGAATAGTGGGTAATGAAAATGGATGGACAGAGGGATGACGCAACCGACATTATTGCCAAAAAAAGGCTCTGTCAATTTTACAGATATTGAGCTAAAATTTTAGGTGGTAGTAGCTGAGAATCACCCCTAATTTACATTGTGAGTGTGAGATCCTGCAGCATCACGAGACTGTGAATGTTGTTTTCAAGGTTTGACCAAACAGCTGCATCTTTGTCATGTCTAAACACACATCCCTTTCTAAACCTCTGGTATGAGAGGAGGCGGGTGATATGCATTCCTTCAAGGAACGCTAGGCCTTTAATTTGACCCTGTTTCTTAAAAGAATGTTTTTCATATGCTGTTTATCTGTGAAGAGAGTCTGATATGCGTTCAACTTATTCCCTTTTCCCCTTTATAAGCATGCTACAATATGCTGTCATGGTCAGACAGAAGAACTGAACAGAAACGGAGTGAAAAAAGCAGCTAAAGTCCCAAGAAAAACTCAGAGACCTTCAGAAAGTCTGCGGATTACAGGAAAACCTGGCTGCTTGGAAGAAACATGTAAAGAATAAAGATGGCTCAAAGCTTACCAATTAATGCTATTGCTATGGTATTTTTTATTCAGTCTTTATTTATTTAAAATATTATTCTTTCTACTCTATAGATAAATAACTCCTTGTGAAGTTGTACAAAAGTCGCGCAAAAATGAAAAAGTTCCACAAGAATTTAACCAGACCTGCTGAATAAATGTATCTCCTCCTCACCAACCTGAACTCTGCCTCTGCAGAAACAGGAGAGCCTCCTTCTCCTCCGCCTGCTGATTCAACTGGAGCTCTTTAAAAGAAGACGAAACCTTTTAAGACCCGTGACGGAAAGGCGCGAACCCGTTGCCATTACAGTTCCTGCCGGGTCCCGGAGCGGTGCGTAATTACGCGTGCCAGACGCAGAGTCTCTGTAAAGCCATGTGTGAAATAAAAACAAGCCTCTATCTTTAGGCATTTTAGGAACTTAATACATGATTTGAATAGATCGGGGGGGGGGGGGCAGACTTTACCTGGCAACAAGAAATACTTATCTCTGATTGGCTGATAGGACTAGCGTTTCAAAATTCACCTCGTCCATCGCCTCAGAATTCTGTGCTTTAAGCTCAAATGTCACGTGCTATCACGTCCCAGCAGGGTCTTACTGCGGCTCGGTCACAAAACACAACGTGTGCACGCTTCTTACATCGTTTCACCTTTTCACCTTATGATACGCGCCATTAATAAATGAAGCTGACTGCTTTTGACTGATGGCTAACCGTTTTCCTGGGTCTTAACATGCAACCGAAATGTACAAGATGAAAAACTGCATGTGGAAACAAGGTGTCCAAAATGAAAATCAAAAAAACTAAAGAGAAACAGAAACAAAACTATGAGGTAAGATTAAACAGTAGGTTGTTCTATATTGAGTCACACACACAGTTGACTGTGCAGATATTCAGCTTGCATAAAGCCTGTCAGGACCAAAAAGTCTGATGCAATAACATCACGAGACCTATCAACACACCGCAGCGTCACACTGAGAACTCCGAGTCCACCTGACTGAAGCGCGCATGCGTAGGACTTGCCGGGGGACTTTCTTAAAATATCCCTATAAAGGCGGCGTGAAAGAGCTTTCTCGAGCAAATTACCCTGAAACGCTGGAGTGATGGACGGCCCCGACCACCCGAGCCAGAACCCATCCACTGACAATATGTCACAAATGAAAGAAAGTGCGGCCATCACTCAGGTAAGGCTCGACGCGATGCTGCTTCACGGCGCCACGGAACGTCCGAAATGTGCCACGTTTTGCTCTTTAACAAATTATAAACATATAAAGTTTAGACACATGCGCACATTTGCGTCGCTTATTTTCTCCTGAGAGTAAAACTGTGAGCTACTTTGGTCGTATTTTGAATGATAAAACTTGAGCAGAGCTCCATTTCCTGTTATTTTTTTTTTTCACTGAAAGGTGCGCGTGACTAAACTCTGTATGGCATGCGAGCCTTAAACTCTATGCCCCTGACGTCAAGCATTATTTCACCCACTTCCCAACTGAACTAAGCTGCACTAGTTGCACATTTGGTTGTACTAGTTGGATATCTTGTTGCATTAGTCGAGCTCTTATCAGAAACCGATTAGTAGAACTTTTTTTTTTTGTCCAACTAGTTGGAGTGGAAGTTGTGCTAGTCTGACGAAGTGCTGCACTAGTAGCTCAAAAAGCTCAACCAGTGAACCAGCTGTACCAAACTAGCAGATGACCGCTGAACAAGTTAACCAGTAGGCACAAAAAAGTCCTCTCATGTTAACTAGTCAACACAAATTTTGCCAAGCTGTCAATTTGTGACTTAAATAAGTGCACTAATATAACCAAAACCAAAAGTAGTCTGACTAGTAAAAACTAAAATGCTCATTAGTCAACTAGTTTAAGTGTTTATTACCTTACTAGTTATTTAGCCTAGTTACAATGTCAGCTAGTCAACTGTTACTAGCTTGACCAAAGTCGTTTGGTTACACTAGTGCCCACATTTAGTCACTAGTTGGCAGAATTTGTTTAACTAGTTAACACGAAATGAGTTTTTGATGCTTTCTAGTTACTAGACAGGTAGATGACAGTCGTCTAGCCATTTACTAGTTTGGTTCAGTGGTTTTCTAGTGAGTTAAAAAGCTGTCTAGTTGGGATGTTGGCAGCTACTAGTACAGCACTTCGGCTGATTTGTACAACTTCAACTCCAACTAGTTGAATAAAAGCGCCACTAGTTGGCAAGAAAGTGTTACTAGTAAGGTGGTTCAACTCATGTAACAAGACTAGGGTAGTGAATTAGTGGGGAAAATGGTGCCTAATATCAAGGATATTGATTAAATACACAAATGGCTTGTAGTGAACCTTCAGAATAAATACTGATTTCTGCTCCAGGTGACGAGCCCTAAAGCCTCCAGTGTGCAGAGATTGATCCAGCTGATGCAAACGGTCGCTCAGACGAGCTGCAGAGTCTTCTGCATCCCTTCATACAAGAAGGTCACGTGTCCAGGTACAGGAAAACACCGTTAGATGGTGACAGTTTGTCTCCACCACATTTTTAGAAACTGAGCTAAATGCGGATTCACTTTTCCACCAGTCATGTTGTTGTTGTAAGATGGAGACTGGATGACAAACAACAGTTTAACACCATTCCCATTGCTTTTACAGTTCAGACGCCTCAGCCCAAGACGAAAAGCATACAAGGTAACCTATTATGTTCGTTAATTAAGCGTTTCTGGTTTTGCCTTCAAAGGAGTCTGTTTAAATCGCTCTGGGCTTGTTTTTTACGTAGTTAGTTGTGCATTTGTGAATTTTTTTTGAGCTGAAGCTGTAAAGGTAATTTGGTTAAGTCAGAATTGTTGTTGTGGCTTTTCATAGTCACAGCAATCAGAAAAATAAGATGCATTTCTGCTATGAGGACACACCGAGAGGGAAAAAACAACTTCCTATATTTAGACTCTCATCCTCATTTCACTTCCTCGATATTTCTCTGACAGAGCTACTCCAAAGTTCACCGTCAACTGTTTTGATCCTCAACATCAGCAACTCCACCCTCATCGACTGCGTCATCGGGGACTCGTACCCATGCGCCGCAGCTGAACGCCGCCGTCTGATGGAGGAGTCTCCGCCCCAGGTGCCCGGTGAGTGGCAGTTTGAAGCTGCTCCTCGCAGCCGCAGACTCCTGTGTTGTCTCTGCACGGACGGCATCACAGCCTTGAGCACGAGTCCGCCGGCGTCTAAACCTGCCCGTGTGTTACAGCCCAGGCGAGGTGCAGCTGCTGCCACGAACTGCAGGAGTTGGCGCAAGCCCCGTCGCCCGCACCTGCCCTCCCAGCAGGAGAGCAGCTGAACATCAGCATTCACAGCTCGCGCCTCAACTGCGTCATCATCGGCGACAACAACCACATGCACACGGAGCTGAGCGAGCCATTCAACTGAAACACGAGGGTGAAGCTTTCACCGAACACACTCTCACACACTCCTACACTGTATGTGGAGGAGCCAGCAGAAACGTTTCAGTTCTCCTTGCAACAATGTTCTTTATTATTATTATGTTGGTAAAACCAAAGAAATGCTGGTTCATTTCAGCTGGATTTATCAACACATTGTTTCTTTTTACCTTCTGACTGACATCAATATTTCTGCTCTGATCTCATGATGTGCCTTGTGCCTGAAATTACAAGAAAAAATCTCCAGCGCAGTCAATGGCAAAAAAACAACAAAAAAAACCCAAAACAATGCCTTCCTGGTTCTCTTTAGTTGAGGTAGTTGCTGTTGCGCAATGCTGGGTTTTCTGCTTCTGTCAGCAGTGAGGGTTTAGAGCGGGGGGTGTGGGGGTGGTGGTGGGGGGAAAACTGGGAATTTTACTGGGCAGAGTTTGTAATGACTCATCGCTCTCTGTGGTGGATAATTAGAGGATTTATTTTCTCAGAGGCCTGCATATCCCCTGTCACTGAAATCGCTATCATCATACGGCAAAAAAGTTATGATGCAGTGTATGACCTGTGGTCAATAAGTGCTAAGTACACGGTAGTATTTATTTCTGAATGTTATTATTATTTTCCTGTTTTTATGTTTAGTCCTAAAAATTCACCGTTTGATCTTTCTATTTAGAACATGTACATAAAGATGAATTAATGGACTTTAAACTGGTTGAGTTCTGGTCAGTGGTTAAGACATTTTATTTTTTTCAGGTATTTATCTTGTTTGTCCTTTTTGTCTTTTATTTATGTGTTTGTTTGTGTATATAGAAATGTTTGTTCTCCATTTTACTGCTGTTAGGAGAATAAACTTTTGTATTTGTAATTATAGAGGTTTAATTTAGGCCTAACCAGGAACTTGTGCAGTGCCAGCATAAGTTCATTTCATATTTAACATTGTTTAAGTACTGTTACTGCATAAATTATAACTGAAAAAAAGAGTCAAGGTGCTACTGTTGGGGCTTTATTTTTGTATATTTATACCGATCTTGTTCATGTTACATGCACGTTCTCTTCTGATACTTACGTCATCAGTTGATTAATTTATTGTTCTGCGTGTTAACAATGACAAGAATTTTGTACTTTTTTAAAATAAAGAAATATACAGACTTTGTGGTTCTTTCTCAGTATTTTCATGGTGTCGTGTCGGGAAGCGTTGCTGAAGCCAAGTCATTTCTTCTTCTTTCCTTTCTTCTTCTTGGTTTTCTTGTCCTCGGCTCTTTTAAAAGCTCCGAGGCCTCGGCGGACCATGCAGCCTCTCCACCAGGCCTGCAGCTGCACAGACCGGGCTCAGATGAGTCAGGGAGCAGTCCAGTAGAAACGTGCTTCTAGTGCTCATCAATGCGTGCTCTGACTGCGTTTCTTACCTTGGTAGCAGCTCTGGCCTCTGCCTCCCGTTGAAATAGTATCTCCTGCTCCTTCTTGTCCTCCATCACCACCTGCTCCATCTCCATGAACTGAAACCAGCAGCCGATCAGCACTTAATTAAAAGGCAGACGCGCAGCACTGACACCGGCTTAGTCCTGAACTTTTCTCACCTTCCTCCTCATCTCCATCAGTCTGTCTAAGTTCAGCGTTTTTTTGCAGCTGAAGTTGTACACCTGCTTCTGTTTGTCCTGCAGCATCTGCTTCGTCTGCTGCTTCCAGCTGTGCAGCTGCTGCTGCAGTTCCTGTTCAGCATCACAAGATTAGCTGCAGCCTGTTACAGATATCAACTATAAAATTAATTAGAGCCGTCCAGCGGTAAAAATGCACAGCCTCCTGCAAAACAAAGTGCAGTTTCAAAAACACTCTTCAACATAAAATGATTGGTTTCTTCCATGTTATGTAGACAGGAAAGGAGGCTAATTCCAGACTTCTTTGCTCCTTCAGAGAGCTCACAGGGGTCTTGGTGGTCCCTTTCATTCTCGCTCAGTTTGTGAGGACGGCCTGCTCTTAGGAGATTTACACATGTTCCATATTTTCTCTTGATGATGGATTTAACAGAACTCCTGGGATGTTGGAAATCCTTTTACCCATCCCCTTATTTGTACTTTTCAATCATTTTTTGCTCTGAGTTGAATTAGGACAGTCACTTTAAAGGGGGTGAATATTTATGCAATCACTTATTTTTACATTACATATTTTTATTCATCACTCTATAGAAATTTTATTTCACTTTGACATTGAAATAGTTGTTGATTATTGTTTTGTTTTTTTTGTTTTTTTTTAAATACATTGACCAGGATTGATTTATAACTCTAAATTGTCCCTAGGTGTGAGTGAGAGCATGAATCCTGAATGTCTCGTTGTCTCTATGTGTCCCTGTGATGGACTTGCGACCTGTTTAGTGTGTCCCCCACCTCTCCCACAGTGACTCCTGGAGATAGGCACCAGCTTCTCATAACCCGGAAAGGAGAAGCTGGTAAAGATGGATGGTTGATTTCAGAGAGCAATAAACGAATAAAACATCCAAGGGGGTGAATACTTTTTATAGGCACTGTAAGTTGAATAGGCCTGCTCTCTAAGAACTGGGTGGGCTTTGTCTTCCCTTCAAACATAATTAAATTGATCAGACCTTTTAATCTCCAGTTAAACTAATACCAGCGTCTGTAAGAATCCCTCACAGAGCAGAGCTTTATATCTGCGGTATTGTCGCCGTACCAACCTTGTGCCGATTTTGCAGGAGTTTCACTGACTCCTCATGAGCTCTCTTCTCTCCTCTGAGCTGTTTCTGCAGCAGCTGAGGGTAAAAGAAGGTAACAGAACAGGATTTGAACAACTTTACGGTGAGGGAGGACGTTCGACACGCTTTTCTGGGAGGGCAGGGTGGAAAGGAAAGATGGACGTACCTCTAGCTGGCCTTGCAGCTTATTCTCCGCCTGCCGGGTCTTTGTCTGCTGTGACTTGGTCTGCCAGGTCCCATCCTGCCAGGGCTTAGGCTCCCTCATCTCATCCTGGCTGGCCTCTTCCTTCAAAATGTTTGTCTGCAGTAGCTCCATCTCTTCCTCGACGTTCTCCATCTCATCCTTCGTTTTTACTGCCTTGTCCTTCTGTTCTTTCCAGACTGAACCTATTCCCTGAGGAGGACAGGATATTCAGTTGTGTGAACTCCATAACATGTTTTTTTTTTTTTTAAATTGTCTCCTGGACAAGAATTTGTGAAGATGTTCTCACATTCAGTTCGTCCAGTTTGTCTTGGATCTTCTGCTTATGTCTCAGTACCATCTGCTCTTTCTGTTTCAGCTCTAATTGTGTGTTTCTGAATTAAGAGATGAGCCCCAAAGACACGTTAGACCCTGTGAAATTATTACCATTATTTTTCATTTGAAAAGTTTGCAGTGACGTACCTCTTCCTCTCCTTCTCCTGGTGTTTTCGCTCCTTTTCCTCCACAGCCTGCAGCAGAGAACTGAAACTCTGCTTCTCCTCCAGATCAAAAGACAGTGTGGACATTTGCTGGGAAATGAGCTGACTGCAAGAACATAAAGAAATGAAATTTATGCAGCAGAAGGGACCGGCAGACAACAATGATTTTGTCTGTGTTTGTGTTTGCGTGTGCAACTTTCAGAAACTGATCACATGGTGTACATCTACAACTGATTAACTTTTGGAGTCAACCCAATTCCAAATGGTTACCACAGCTAATTGACAACACAAAAATGGCTGTAATTTTACAGATACTGAGCTAAAATTTCATGTGTTAGTAGCTGAGAGTAAGTCACAACACATACTCTCAGTATCACATGAAACTGAGCATAATATCATTTTCAAGGTTTGACCCGACCGGCTTTAACGCTATCATTTCTGAACATAAGACGGCCTTAGTTCAAAACTCTGGCATGAAAGGAATGCTAGGCTTTTATTTATGTGTCCTGGTTATTACTCACCAGTCGCTTTTCATCCTGATCAACCTGTTTTCCTCCTACACAAAGAGAGAACGAGGAAACTAAACAGCTACTCTTCACATCAGGGTTAGATGAAGGTAACACCAAGCTGACTGGTGGAGCTTCTGTGTTACCTGTACAGGTGTGGCCCCTCGCTCCCTGCTGATCTGCACGCTCAGACAGTGTCCCATTATGTCCAGCTGGTGGGAACAGTCCTCCAGGACAGCTGCTGTCCTAAGACTCTGAATCCGGGATAAAGACATCCTGTAAGACAGAGCAGGACAACTCTGAGATGTGTTTAAACAAAATGCAAAAAAGGGACATTTTATTTTTTTCTCCGAAAGGGTTCTTTATATTTTAAAAGTGTTTATGTGATGTCTCATAGCTTTTGGACAAGTCAAAATGACAACAACAGAGTAACAAATCTTGCCTTTTTTAAAAGTAAAATCATGTGTATTTACAGGGAAAACTGAAAAGTCCTCTATATTACGTGTAGTTTTATTTCTTCGTAATTTGTGCTGACTAACTTTCGTTTTTTTTTCTTCGTAAAAACAGTATTAGTAAAAAGGGTAACGCTTACGTTAATTCCAAATAGTTTTTCTTTCGTGTGAATTTCTCAAATTTCTTTTTCACTCTCAGTTTCTGAACCACCGCCGCTGTAGGAATTAGCCGAAGCTAACTGTTGCTGTGTCGCCATGGCAACGGGACGTTTTCTGTTCTTTGGAGTTTTCTAGTTTGAGTAAACAAATGTTTTTTTAGCCTTGTTATTGTTTCTATTAAAAAGGTCACCCATGAAAGACCAATATTTCCTGCAGTTTCATTTAAGTTGTTTTTACTTTCTGTTTTGTTTTGTAGAGTTCGATCCCCCTATGCAATTTGTTTATTACTACTTCCGGTTTCCTTTTTCACCTGTTGAATTTATTGTCATTGTACACGGCACACAAAATAGTGTAACAGGTATTTTTGTAATTACTTTTATCTCAGCGTTTATGCTGACTGCTTTTATTTTGTATTTCCAGATCATTGTCATCTACTTGTTTGCAGCACTTTTTTATTGTGCAGATAGAAACTATGGTTTCCTTACTGCATAAAACCATTTTAAGTTAAGCCCTCCAGTGGCAGGGGGCCACCCAAGAACTGAATTGACTTCTAACTCCAGGGATGATGATTCAGTGGTTAAATGACCTCTTTATGTTCTGCAGAAGCCTGTTAATCACCCATTTAAATCAGGTGTTGGAGCAGGGAGACAAGAAAAACATGCAGGATAGTGGCCCTTGAGGACTAGGATTGCCCACCCCTGCCTCACACCACCACCTGCTACATATCAATTTGCTGTTCTCTGGATTTGAACTACAGGGTTAATTAAATGTATCAAATGTCTAAAAGATCAAGGACCAGAATTAATTTTTTTCACACATACTGAAATTTTGTAAGCAGGATTTTGACACATTTTCCAAAGTGAAATGCCATACTGTTCCAGACTTACAATTTCAGACAAATGAGAAATATTTGTGCATTTATCATACATGTTTGTACATGAGCAAGTTTTCATTATCTGTTTGCTTCAAATACTAGCATAGAAAATACAAACTGTACACAAAACATACCAAAAAGCAACGCATTTTGGGGGAAAAGCGTTCCTATTCATAGTTAAATGGAAAATGACTTTCATGCTTCATGGCTGAAAAGTTGCATCCTCTTCATGTAACATATGGAAAATAATCTCTAGTTATACAATAATAGATCATGCAAGGAGTTTCCATTATGTAACTCAACATTCACAATCTTGTCTTGAAGTGTCCAGTTACCATGGTGACCCTAATGAGCCACTGGCAGCAGCTTTACACTTCAAAAGTAAGTCCCAAATTCATATTGGGCTTTATAGAAGAAAGTTGATGGGCATTTCAGGCAGTAGCTGCATTGGCCCACTTCAGAATTTCTTTAGAAACTTTATAGCTTAAAATTATTATATTTTGGCCAACTTTGAATGAGAGACTTTTAGTCGGTAAAAGTAAAAGTACAATACAGTTTATTGTAGCAGTTATCATTTGTTGCACTCTCTGCAGGGAGTTACAGTTTAAAGGTATTACAGACAGAAGGTACAGGCTACACAGTAGAACATGCATGATGCTGTCTGTCACACTGAGGCTTCCTCTGCAGATGTCCTGCTCACCACCTCTCCCCCTTACCTGAAAACACTCGAACTAGAAGAGTTTTCCTCTCAGAGATGCAGGTCTACAGTAGTGTTGCTGTTAGCACTGGCTGCACTGGGGAAACTCACACCTGATTTACATACAAACCACCAGAAACAAAGTATGTACACTGTCAGCGAATGACTGTTCAACAAATGAGTCATTATAAAAGGCAACTTTAAGGCAGAAACATGTTGGAATGAAGATGAAGAATGAGGTTAAAAAACAAGTCTAAAATCAAATATTCCTCCCTGTTCGTTAGACCAAAAAACATGAGCATAAAGCAAAAAAGGCATTTTTATAACATGTACAGTGTGTGTGTTGACCAGTAGACAGTGGTCATTTTTGCTGCTGATAAACTGAACTGGGTTTTATTGTCTGTAATTGAGGCATTTTACTCTGACAAATCTTTACAATATGCAAACATTCAAACACAAGTCAAGGAGGTAATGTAAAGAAAATAAAACATGAACAATATAATTATCAAAGCTCGTTTTCAAAATGCAAAAATATGCGCACATTTCATGTAAATTATCCAAAGGCTAATTTGAACAACGTCAAACACAGAGTTAACGTTTGCTTGTAGAACAACAGCACTGACTGGACACTTCAATGAATTTCACACGCTCTGAAAAAATTAGCATTAAAATGTTTATTTCAGATCAAGCTTGGGATTTGATTTATTTATAACAACAACAAAAAAAGGACAAACTATGAAATGAAACAGCTAAAAGACATGAGCGTTCCTGGTAGGCAAAGTCAAGTCAAAATAAAAATACGGTAGTAAAATAAGAACCTCAGCTGCTCCTCTGCAGTTTCCGTTTTGGCCAATCAGATCTCTTCTGAAGTATACATTAAAGAGTTATCACCATTTAAATGTAATCCATCTTCTCTGGCTTATCTGACATCGGGTCATAGAGGCAACAGGTCCAGGAGAGAAACCCAGACATCCCTCCCTACAGAGACGCTCTCCAGCTCCTCCTGGGGGATCCAAAGGTGTTCCTAGGCCAGAGAGGACACATAATCCCTCCAGCGAGTTCTCCCAGAGGGACGTGCCTGGAAAACCATCAAGGGAAGATACCCAGAAGGCATTTTAATCAGGAAGAAGCACCTTGGCTGACTCCTTTCGATGTGGAGGAGCAGCAGCTCCCCACGAATAACGCTCCTCACCCTATCAGGCTGAGCCCGGCCACCCTAAGAAGGAAGCTCAGCTCAGCTGCTTGTATCCAGGATCTCCTTCTTTCAGTCATGAGCCATAGATCGTGCTCATAGGTGAGGGATGGAGCTTAGACAAACCAGTAAATCAAGAGCTTTGTGTTTCACACAGCTCCTTCTTCACTACAACTGACAGGAGCAACGTTTTCATTCCTGCAGATGTGGCCTCTTTCTGTCAGTCCATCTCCTGCTGCATCCTCCCACTGCTTGTGAACAAGAATCCCAGATTCTTGAACTCCTCAGCTTGAGGCAGAGACGTTCCACTTTTTTGGGTTGAGAACCATGGTCTCAGACGTATAGATACTGACTCTTCCCACCTGGCTGCGAACCGTCCCAGAATGTGCTGAAGATGCCAACAGAACCACATCATTTGCAAAAAGCAGAGACGAGACCCTGAGGTTCCCAAATGAGACACCTTCCTCTCAACACTGCGCCTCAAGATCCTGTCCATTAAGACCACAAACAGGATCAGAGACAAGAGACAGACCTGGTGGAGTCCAACTCACACTGGGAATGAGCTCAAATTTGTGCTGAGGATGTGGACACAGGTCTTGTTTTGGTTATACAGGGACCAAATAGCCCTTAAAAGTCACCCTGGCACCCCTTACTCTCTCAGCACCCTCCTATAGAATGCCTCAGAGAACATGGTCATAAGTCTTCTCCAGATCCACAAAACACATGTAAACTGGAGACTCAAACTCTCATCAGCTCTTAGCAACTCTGCAAGAGTAAAGATCTGGTCTACGACCAGGCCGAAAGCCACACTGCTGCTCCTGAATCTGAGGTTCGACAACCAATCAGCCCCTCCCTTTCAGCCCCCTGGAGTAAACTTTCCCAGGGAGGTTGAGAAGTGTGATCCATCAATAGTTAGAACACACTCTCTAGTCCCCCTTTTAAAAATGGGGACCACCACCCCGGTCTGTCCAATCCTGGTGCCCATCCGCCAAGGAGCTTTTTAACTCCCTACTACTAAAACACCCAAGCATGTTAACTTGTCTTTTTGTAGGTTAAGGTTTAACTATGTGGAATTTAACAACATAGAGGTCAGCTTAGATGTGCAGGAATTCTGGAAGTTCTGCAGGAATTAACTTTCTCTTTTGGTGGCTTGCAGGTGGGGAAAAAAGGTATCATTTGGCACCAATAATTGATAAAAAAACATATGGATTTTATCTCATAATTGTCTGTTTTTTTAAAAAAAAGAAAAAAAAAAAAGAAAAAACATCCAGCGAGTATTTTCCAATAACTCCTCCAGGCGTGCAGAAATGTGCGTTCAGATGAGCTGACAGTCGCTGGGAGGATGGAAAACCTCCCTGAGCATTACCAGCAAAAATCCAAACAGGAATCGACATTTATGCAGCGATCCTTTACCTCCCCCCCTCCCCCCCGAAACCCACTCATACACGCACACACACAAATGTTAGTTAAAAAAACTAAATTATAATCCATATAAAATGCACATACTTATATTCTGTGTTTTTTTTATGAGCATTGTTCTTAGTTTACAAGAGAGTTTCTTCTCTTTTGTGCTTTAAACTGAATGTAAGCTGAGCTGGACGACACAGTTGTGCCTTCAGAGGTGAGAAAGTCAGTCCACTTCAGTCATCTTTAAATGTCTGTGGTCAGACGTCACAGGAGGTTGTTTGAAATCAAAAGGATTAGAAAAAAAAAAAAACCCCACAGAGACTGGCAGTCCTGCAACATGATGTTATCTGGTGGTCTGTTCCTAAGTTTCCTGTAAGTCATATTGTGAGCATTCTCTGCCTCGATTTCAGATTTCGTTGATCGTTCGCTCCGAGGGCCTGTAGCCCTCCGCTCCTTTGGGGGACGTCACGTAAAACGACTGCGTCTTGCGTTTTAAGCGAGCCCTCTTTGTGGCCAGTGACAGACTGTGCTTGCTGGAGGCGATTATGTCGGAGATGAACTTCTTGCAGTCCACACACACCTCCATGGTGGCCCAGTCCTCCGTCAGCTCCGGGGGCAGCTCCAGCTCTTCGTGAGACTTTAATGAGCCATGCTTTGATAACCTATGGAGAAGAAAGA
Organism: Kryptolebias marmoratus; assembly: GCF_001649575.2. Taxonomy (NCBI): domain Eukaryota; kingdom Metazoa; phylum Chordata; class Actinopteri; order Cyprinodontiformes; family Rivulidae; genus Kryptolebias; species Kryptolebias marmoratus. The sequence goes on from NC_051445.1 coordinate 24,890,489, forward strand.
CAGAATCAGAACAAGGGACTTTAGTCCTGGCAAAACTACACTCATGAGGGAAAAAAATTACAGCTGCTTTTAATTGTAGGGCTCTACAAATCAGGATGTAATATAAATGATCTAATGTTTACCAAGTCTGAAATGTGTTTAATTTTAACCGTAAGTGTGCAAAAACACAACAAATCCCACCATCTTATTAGTTGCTAAACAAAAGTCCATCCTTGCTGCTTCCACATGATTTAAGAGGAAGAGTAGCAGCCAGGTGCTGCTGACTAAATGCACTTCATTCCCTGACTCTGATCAGTGTGAGCACCTCTATAAAAGCAGGGGTTTGGGCATTTTACTGCTGTGTGTTAACTTAATGCCAAGATGGAAAGACATCAGCAATGACCTTAGAGAAGCAACATCAATCTGGGAAGAATTAAAGGTAATTTCCAAAGAATTTAAAGTTTATTGTTCTGCAATGAGAAAGATTTATCTCAAGTGGAAAACATTTAAGACAGATGCCAACCTTCCCAGGAGTGGACGTTCCAGCAAACTCACCCCAAAGTCAGACTGTGCAATGCTCATTGAAATTGCAAAAAACACAAGAGCTTTGTCTCAGACTTTACAGGGCTCAGTTAGAAGGTTAAGGGTTAAGGTTCATGGCAGTGTAATTAGAAAAAGAATGAACAAGTGTGGCTTGATTAGAAAGGTTGCCATTTTCTGAAAACTTCATCAAAATCTGTTCATTAGTTTTTAAGTAAACTTGCCAGCAGACAGACAGATAGATGGACAAACCAACCAACACTACCAAAATGATAACCTCCTTGGCAGAGGTAATACCATGATGGGATCTTGTTCCCGTTACTCTGTCAACTAGCTGCTCTGGTAGTTGTGACTTTGTCCACTCGATGTCAGTATTGACCATCTGAAAAAGCAATGGAAGCCGATCTGTGTGAGGGGAGTGTGTTGATCCCAAGCAGCAACTAAAATAACTGGAGACAGACTTTTGTTTTTTATGTATTCTGTGTGATTTGTGCTTAAGCTTTGCCGTTTGTCATGAGGTACACATCCTGCATCTTTTTACCTTTAAAATTGGAACACTGTATCAACGATTTGTTCTTTTTTTATCCTTGTGATGCAGATTTCAGCACTTTTAGTTGAAAAACGACACACACACCATTTGAGAGAGCAAATCAAGCCGTTTGTTTCTCTTACTTGGACATGGTCTTTTGAATGCTGTGACGCTGCAGGCTCCCGGAGGATTTGTCAGTTTTGGCAGCTGCTGCGGCTCCTGTAGCTTTTCCAGCTCCTTTAGATGCTGCCTTTGTAGCTCCTTTCAACACGGGGGATGCAGCAGCCCCTCCCGTCGTCACTGACGGCCCCGGACCCCCAGCCACAGAGAGTCCTTGTCCTACAGAAGCCATGGCATTTACTCTGTCTCGGGGGAGAGTGTTGGTCGAGCCAATGGAGTAAATGGGCAGACTGGAGTAAGGTTTGGATGGTAGCCGCATCTGTTAGAGAATAGAAGACATGAAAGTTAATAAGGAGCAGGAGAGCAATTTTTATTGTTACCACCAAAGGCAAAACAGTGATAATGTTTTTGCCCGTGTGTGTTTTCTGTCTGTTCATTGGCAAAATATTTCATGAACCACTGGACAGATTTTAATGAAACTCAACAGCTGAGTAGGTTTGGAGTCAACCCTATTCAAGATGGCTACCACAGCTAATCAGTCTTAGCCAACATCCTCCCCAGCATGTACTCCAAGCTCTAACAGACTGCACAACATCTTTCTTTATAACCTTCACGTACATGGTGGTGAGAGCTAACAAATATCATGAGACTACACGTACTGTCATTTACAAGGTGGGCCCAAAATGGCTTCAACTCCGCCCCTTCTCATCGTTAGATGTTAGTTTATAATTCTGGCATGAAAGGTGGCGCGAGTTATGCATTTCTTCAAGGAATCCCTGATTACTTCTAGCATCAGTTCTGTCAGTATTAAATGTTTTCATACATTTTATAGTCATTTCATTTGGTTTCTTAAGCACTTTCAGTTGCACCTGTGTTCCAATAGTGCTACTCAGATTAGGACTAATTTAAATATGATTCACTTTTGATTATGTCTCTTTAAGAAAAGTTTAATTTTTTTAATAAGACCATATTACACAAAGAACTAATGTGCAAGCAGCTGGTTTATCCTGCATGACCTACCTTTTTACAGCACTGTGAGCACACAGGCCTATTAAAAGCAGAGACACAAAACGGGGAGAAATGAGTGAAAACAATTATAGTACCAAGATGCCTAAATACAAAGCAGTAATCACATAAATAATGGAAACTATCTTAAATAAGTTTTACTTTTTGCAGAACTGGCAGGTGTAGGACCAGGTGAAAAGGGAAAACCTTTTGGTTCGACAACTGAAGCAAAGCTGCAATAAAAAAAGAAAGAAATAGAAGTTACAATACCAAAAAGTATTAAAAGCCACACATAGTCTGGAACAAAAAGCAATTTCTTTAAAGCAAAGTTATACAGCTGAGTAAAAAAAAAGAAAGTGCACTCTCATATGCTGTTAGAACAAAAGTTTCTAATAAAGTGTTCTGGTTCCTACCAGGTACTAAAATTAAGTAAATACAACCTCAGGCAAACAAAACATTAACCCAGTTTAGACTATTTTATACTGTTGTTACAAATGGAGGGGAATTAAAATGCTGCTAAAAGTGCAGCTAAATAGCTGATTAGCAGCGACTCTATAAAAGCAGCTTGAGAGTTCACTGCTCTGGAGTTTTTAGGTGAGCGTTAACGCAACAAGAAGGAAAAACACCAAGCAAATATCTAAGGTAATATCTCACTGGACTTAAACTGCTCACGACTATTTAGTGAACAGTGTTCACAGAGTCCCCAGAATGTCACGGTGGTTCTTATTTTCCACGCTTGAGTTGCAGACATTCAAAAATGTTCTAAATATTTGTTTGACAAAATTTCTCTTAAAAGAGTCACAGAGTCGTTGCGGGCGTCTCCAGCCTGTCTCAAGAGCACAAGAGACATGGTAGCTCCCCTCTGAGAGAAAACATGTCCAAGTCTAAAAAAACAAACAAAAACATGCTAATGATAAATGATAAATATTTAAAAACTGGTCCAAATCTGCCTAACTTCATTTCAAAAGTGTACTCTAGTAGACTAAATCATAAACGTAAGGGCAGCTTCCAAGGTGCGGGTATGGGTATGATGTGGGCAACAAAATAATGTGCAAGGCAAAGAATACGTTATAATTTGTAATCCAAACACACAAAAAAAAGTGTCTGCCCAAAACGCAGCCACAAAGCTAGCTGGTCACTTGGTTGCAAACACTCAGAGTGGATCGCAGCTGAAAATGTTTGCAGTTTCTCCATCGGTCACAGCCCAGTGAAACACTACCCTAACAGGCTGCAACACTGTCAGTCACAGCGCAACATGACACCTGTCTTTAAGCCTCAAATAACTAATTGAATAGTTGACTATACAGTACACCGGCAAGGTAAGAACTATGTGAATTAACACAAATCAACAACTAAAAAATTTTATTGTTATATGTAGGGGTTGGACTTAAAACCTGTACTGCAGTCAGCCACTAGGGGGCGACAGTCCTTAGTGGCTTCAACTTGCAGCTTCTGGTCCTGTCTCTAGTTTATTATACCCTGATGTCTCAGATCCTACAGGCATATTAAATGTTAAGTTTGTGACAATACAGAGGAGTAGAAAAATTTAAAATGATCCTAGGGGATGTTCACTGCTTTTTCATTTCCTTTTAGTCTTTGATGAATAAATAACAGAATTTGTAATATGTGTTCATCTGAAGTTGTATTTATCTTATTTTAAAGCCTGTGATTCAGATCAATAAACATATATATATATTCTGATATGTAAAACCAGAAAAGCTAATGCAGAGTGTTAACCCGGGATGTTAACCTTTCCCTTCTTCATGGCGTTGTAGATGTCTTTGTACTGCTGAAACTTCTCCAGCTCTGCTTTCACCAGCACCTGTCTGATGTGCATCACCTCCTCCACTGTCAGGGACAGGCTCTCCACAGGGAAACAGAACTCCTCCTGGAACAACAACACACAGTTATTTATGTGGGTTTGTAAAACAGATATAGCACATTCACTGAAAATCATAACCCTGACCGTAACACGTTGCCCATAATAACTATTCTTCAGCTTAAGGAGTCATCTCCGTTTTGGGATGTCCAGTAATTTGGTCACAAAGGTATTAGACCCCACAGCTGAAATGTGCCCCTGCATAGACAAAACATTTTCTTCAAACTGGTTTGTAAATCTAAAACTATTTTTTATCTCAGAATTGGAGCAGCAGTTCCTCAGGCTGTATGGACTGTAGAGTAAAATCCTCCCATCCCATCCAGTTTCTGTGAGCTGTCAGTCAGCTGTGCACCACGCCCCATGAAGGAAGGCCCCCTAAACATTTCCTATTCCTAATCAGAAGACTGACAGCTGTTGTGAAGTTTTCTGATATTTAGCACGTCTTTATGTCATGGTCCTGGGGTTTTTCTGTTGGTTTTGTATCCATCCATCCATCCATCCATCCATCCATCCATCCATCCATCCATCCATCCATCCATCCATCCATCCA
>NC_051445.1:24895546-25004287 GCF_001649575.2 Kryptolebias marmoratus
GTATTCGCGATCTCGTTCTTTCGGTCACTACCCAAAGCTCGTGACCATAGATGAGGGTAGGAACGTAGATCGACCGGTAAATCGAGAGCTTCGCCTTTTGACTCAGCTCTCTCTTCACCACGACAGACCGGTACAGCGCCCGCTACAGTTGGTTTTGTAGTTTGATTTAATTGTATTTGTGTTTAGTTATTTTCTTGTTCGTATTTAGAGATTTCTTGTACTAAGTATGTTTTATGTTAGTTTTTTCCTTGTGTTAATTGCCAATTGTGTTTGTTCTTTTTCTTCTTCTTTTTAATGGTGGCTAGCAAACCAATTGAAAGGTACATTACTGCCACCTACTGAGCTGGAGTGTAAACAGGAAACAATTGGGTTTTGCTTTTTAGGAAAACAAACTTGAGATTTGCTGACAGACAGTTTAAAACCCCATGTATTGGACCATGTCTCAACTTCATTTATTGCAAGCTGCATTTTTTCCTTAATGTAATCTTGCCCTCATGTTTCCCTGTCATTCCTGTATTCAGTGTCCCACTCTCACCTGCACTCTGTCTACTGTTTACCTCAGGTGTTCACCTTGTATCACTGTTGTACTGTTTGCTTCTTTGTCTTACCAGAATCTTAGTTTGGTCATTATGTCTTTAATTCTTTGTGCGCTCCCTGGATTTTGTGTTTTCAGTTTTTACTGCCCTGTCAGCCTTTTGTTCTTTTAAAGTTTCAGTTTTGTCGAGCTTTGAAAATAAGGCATCCAAACCCAATGAAACGGCACTACTGTCTAATTTTTAAAAACCACAATCTGCTCAGTGTTGATAGTTTTATTAAGTTTTCTTACATCAAACTAATTTTTATGTGAATAACTTTGCTCCGGCTTTACTTTGTCCATATGTAACAAAAACAAACACAGACAAAATCTCAAATTGACGATTAGCAAAAGGTAAATGCAGACTGATATCCTGAAATTCTACATTCGGTCAGTCATCTTTTTAGTAAAACGGGCACTTTTGGAATGCATTAACAACATAAAAAATTTAAAAAACTGACTGATTTGAAATTGTTTAAAAATGAAGTGAATGTGTGGAGATATGTGACAAGAAACTGGCAACTCTCTGGGAATGAGTCGAGGACTTGGAAAACCGGAGTCGGAGGAACAATGTGAGAATGGTGGGACTGAAAGAAGACAAAGAAGAGAGAGGGAAGGTGCGTGAGTATGTGGAGGGGATCATGGCTCGGGGGTTCGGCCTCACGGGCGGCGAGTTCGAGGTGGAGCGGGCCCATCGCTCACTTGCGCCCAAGCCAGATGTCAATAAACCACCCCGGACCATCCTGGTTCGGTTTCTGCGCTCATCGGCTCGGGATAAGGTGCTGCAGATGGCCAAAGAAAAGCGTGGGCTGGAGTGGGAAGGCTGCAAATTATCTTTCTTTGAGGACCTGTCGAAGGAGCTGGTGGAGAAACGGAGAGCTTTCAACACTGTAAAGAAACGCCTCCGGGAAATGGAGGTGAAACACCGACTGCTGTTTCCAGCAACGCTCACCTTCACCTGGAAGGGAGAACGGAAGACATTCCGGGACAATGCAGAGGCTGAAAGGTTCCTGCAACAAGCTAAGTGAAAAACAGGTGTTACTGTTTGAGGTGTATAATTATCAAAAACATTATGTAAAGTTTACGTCGGTTGTGTGTCGGAGTTCGGATGGCTGTGTTGCCTAAGGACGATTTTCAGCGTGTCTCACGGACCAAGTTTAATTAGAGGGTTAAGGACAGGACTAAAAGCAGCAACATGTTCTTTGTTGCTTTGCTGAGTTCTATGTTGTCTTTATTTTTTTTTCTTTTGCACCAGGTCAGTTTATTTAAGTTTGAGAATGCTGTTAATATTAGTTATTATTCTGATGTATATGTACCTCGTTAAGTGGCAGATCAAATCACGCAAAGTATACCAGATAGCAAAGGATGCCTAAGGGATATATCAACATAATATCGTGGAATATTAATGGATGTGGGCATCCAATTAAAAGACAAAAAGTTTTGACTTATCTAAAATCCAAAGGGGCTGATATTGCATTCATTCAAGAATCGCATATAATTGGGGATGAAGAAGCTGCTAAGTTCAAAAGAGGTTGGGTGGGTAAAGTGTACCACAGCTCATATTCAAGTAAACGAAATGGTGTAATGATTCTTGTTAATAAGAACATAAGTTTTGTTATGCTTAAACAACACAATGATAAGGAAGGACGCTTCATATGTGTTGAAGCCTTGCTGAATGGAACTAGGACTGTCCTCTGCAACATTTATGCACCTAATCTGGAAGAACCCGACTTTTTTCATGAAATTAATAGTATATTAGGAAACACTGAGGGCCATATTGTTATGGGGGGCGATTTCAACCAGGTGATGGATGGATTTATTGACAAAAGTATGCTAAGGGGGAAACTGTCACCTAAGGATAGGGCTGCAATCCAAATGCTAGCCCAGGACTGGAATCTGGTTGATATATGGAGACTGGTAAACCCACGTGAGAGAGAATATACTTTCTACTCTCACAGCCATAAAATATATTCTAGAATTGACTTCTTCTTAATATCTAATAAACTAGTGGAGTCAGTAATGGGCTGTGAAATAGGACCAATTATTATAAGTGACCATGGTATAGTGGAAATACATATAGACTTCAATGTGGAAAAAGAAAGGAAGGGACGTTGGAGACTTAATACTATGCTACTCCAGAATGAGGCATTTAGTAACTCTATTTTGGAGGATCTTAATTTTTTTCTCCAAGTAAATATTGGCTCCACGGATAATATGGCCTCTGTGTGGGAAGCGTCGAAAGCATATATGCGGGGAAAATTCATTGCGTATACATCAAAAATTAAAAAAGAAAACACTGGGAAAGAAAAAACGTTGGAAAAAGAAATATGTTTGCTAGAGAAAAAAATAGCACGGAATTACTCAAATGATCTATATCAAACACTTTGCAATCTTAAATATCAGTTACATGAACTATATAACAAAAAAGCTGAATATGCCTTGTTTAGACTTAAAATTAAATATTACGAAGGTGGAGAAAAAAGTGGCAAATTACTAGCGAGACAACTTAAACAACAAGATAACTCCAACAACATTCCGCTAATTAAGAAAGATGGTAAAACATTCACCGCAACCAAAGACATAAATAGGATCTTTGAAGAGTTTTATAAGAACCTTTACACATCTATTGATAAACCTGACACGGAAGAAATGAATGCTTTTTTCTCATCATTGAAATTGCCTAATATCTCCAATGAACAAAGAGAAGAATTAGATTCTCCTATCACTTTAGAAGAAATTAAAGCTACGATTTTGTCTATGAAACCTGGGAAATCACCGGGCCTGGACGGCTTTCCAGTTGAATATTATAGAAAATATATTGACACCATAGCCCCAGTGTTGCATGATGTATATAGAGAAGCCTTTGAATCAGGCTTTTTACCCGACACTTTCAATGAGGCTCTGATATCACTTATTCCAAAAAAAGACAGAGATGTTTCAGATCCATCTAACTTCAGACCTATTAGTCTCATAGGAGTAGATTGCAAAATATTAACAAAAACACTAGCATCACGGTTAGAAAAAGTACTTCCGCATATCATAAATGAAGACCAGGTAGGCTTTATCAAGAACAGGTCCTCAATCGACAATATGAGAAGGCTTACTCATCTAATACATCTGAATCGCTCTAATCCAGTCCCCGTTGCGGCGTTCTCTTTAGATGCTGAGAAAGCCTTTGACCGTGTGGAATGGGGGTTTCTTAAAACGACACTTCTGAAATTTGGATTTGGGTCTAGGTTCTGCAAATGGGTTGAAATATTATATTCTAAACCAAAAGCAGTAATTATGACGAATGGTCAGTTGTCCAAATATTTTCATCTTTCCAGAGGGACAAGACAGGGCTGTGCATTATCCCCATTGCTTTTCACGCTGGCTGTGGAACCATTAGCAGTGGCGATAAGAGTCAACCCAAGAATTAAAGGAATTCATGCAGGAGGAAAAGAGCACAAGTTGCTTATGTATGCGGATGACATCTTAGCTATTATAGCAGATCCAATTGTCTCTATTCCAGCCCTATTACAGTGTGTTGAATCATATTCAAAGCTTTCAGGATACAAGATTAACTGGAACAAATCTGAGTGTATGCCCATATCCCAAACATGTCACTCAAATGATATTACACCATTTAACTTTAGATGGATCCCCTCGGGTATGAAATATCTGGGTATACGACTCCACTCGAATCTAGAGGAAATAATGCTACTGAATATGGAACCACTTCTTCAGAAGATAAAAACTAATCTTGATAAATGGGCAAAATTGAAACTTTCTTTATGGGGAAAGGTGAATGTAATAAAAATGGTGATAGCCCCACTATTCAATTATGTGTCCATGATGGTACCAGTTGACATCCCCTCTCAGGTCTACAAACAGTATGAGGCTTATGTGAAGGACTTCCTTTGGGACAAGAAGAAACCCAGAATTAGCATTAAGAAAATGTGGTGTACAAAGGATGCAGGGGGCATGGCCCTCCCTAACGTAAGACTATATAATCTCGCATTTGAAATGGCTAGGTTGTCCAAGTATTTTGAAAAGGGAGAAACAAAGCTGAGCTGGATGAATATTGAAGAAGAATTAGTTAACCCCTTCAGACCAATGGATATCCTTTCCCATGGTAAAACGGATAATAGAAAACCTCTGCCCACAAATCCGATATTAGCACATTCTAAATTAGTATGGAAGGAGATGCATAAAATATGTAGAATATCACATTCGAAACAGTTGTACTCCTCACTGTGGTTGAATCCATCCATCTGTATTGGAAGGAAAACTGTTTACTGGGAACAATGGCTTATGAAGGGAATACGTACTGTGAATGATTTGTATGCAGACGGGGTTTTTATGTCTTTTTCAGATGTCATGCTGAAATACAATATAAAAAAGGATAGTTTCTGGAAATATTTACAAATTAGAGACTGTATTATTAGAGACGAATTCATACATAAGGATAATCCAGTACAGGAATTTATGGACTCATGTAGAATTAAATATAAGGCGTCCACATTTTACAAGCTGTTTAATAGTATGCAAAAGGATGTATGTAAAAGTCTGGGGATTGTCTGGCAGAGGGACCTTGGCTGTATTTTTAGTGATGAAGAATGGCTGAAAGTGCTGTCAAATAATGGGAAATATATTAAAGAATCAAGAGGGAAATTTACGCACTATAAGATGGTACATAGATTTTATTTCACCCCATCCAGACTCCATAGAATGGGTCTGCTTACCAACAACCTATGTTGGAAATGCAAAACTGAACCAGGAACCTTTATACATGCGATCTGGGAATGTAAATTAATTTCCCCATTTTGGAAGACAGTATTGCAACACATTGGAAAATGGATAGGTGTGGGGATACCGATGTCACCAAGACTCTGCTTATTGGGGGATCAAACAGTGATACCTAATATGTCGAAACACCAAAACACTGTGGTGCAGGTGGGGACGGTCACGGCTGCCAGAATAATCCTCAGACTGTGGAAATCTCCAATCGCTCCGAATGTTAGGAGCTGGTTGGAATTAATGCTGGAAATAGTGTCATATGAACAAATGCTGGCCAAACTAAATGATGACATGGAGAACTTCAAGAAATCCTGGAACTGTTTCCTCTCCTGCAACATTGGGACAAGTAAACTTCTATGATGACCGGTTGCTTTAGAAAATACTGCTGAGTGACTACATCTGTTTATTATATTTGTTTCTGCCAACATCGAGGATATTTAATCTTTTGTGAAACTTTTATTGATTTGGTATGCACCGACCTGGTTTTTTTTTTTTTTTTGCTTTGTTTTATTTGTAATTATTATTTTTTTTGTTTGTTTTTGTTTTATGAGGGTGTGGGGAGGGCTGGGAAAGGTTGTAAACATGTTCTGAAACAACAATAAAAACTTTAATAACGAAAAATGAAGTGAAGAACTGGTTGAAATAAAATCAAATGTACGTTCATTGACCACCGTATAGGTTATTAGATTAGTTACACACAAACTCAGGCTGGAGTTTATTAGATATTGCAACTTTCAATATTATAATTGCATTGTAAATTGTAATTGCCATTACATAATATGATACTTTAACCTGTCACAATGGCCTGATTGCATTGAAAGAAAGAAAGAAAGAAAGAAAGAAAGAAAGAAAGAAAGAAAGAAAGAAAGAAAGAAAGAAAGAAAGAAAGAAAGAAAGAAATATTCTGCCTTCATGTCTGCATCCAGGGTCTTAAAAACTACACTTCCTTAACACCTTTAATTAAATTAACAGCCTGTAGGTTTCTAACAGGCCAGATAACCTGGGTGAATTAGTAGCTAACATCCCTTTGACAAATTCCCAACATTAATATACAACAGAATGGTAAATGGCCCAAGCTTATGTGGAGTCTTTTTAACCTCTCCAGGTTTTGCAAAGCCCTTTATATTGTTTCTCATTCACACACACAGCACGTCCAGTGCTTTCTGGTATAATAACACTCTATTTGCAGCACTTTTATATAATCATACACCAATAAAAATACACTTCAGCACGCAGCAGGGGCTGGGAATCAAACCCCCGACTCTCCGACTGGAGGACGACTCAATCTCAGTTTGTGGTCTAATGACGCCACAATAATAAATTCACATTTTGCCCATAAAAGATTCTGAAATGTATTGTAGATGAGTAAAATGTTGACAAACAGGATCACATTAAAAAGTAAAAATCTTTTTAGTTTTCTTTAGCAATCAGCATAGCAAGGACTAATAAACTAATGGATGATTTATGATAAATTAAAGGAAGTTTAGCCTGACTTACTCCGGAGTGAAAATGTTGCCAAAAGCTATGGAGTTAGTGATCCTGGCAGAAAGCTGATAATAGTGTCAGTGAATGATATCTAATGAGTTATTGCGCCAGGAGTGACGGGGAGGAGACCGGCAAACCTTGACTGCCAGTCTTTGTGTGACGTAAACACCTCTGCACAGAACAAAAACCGCCTTCACCAACCCCAACACAAGCGTCTCAATGAGGTGGGAGCTTCGCAAAGAGTGGAGAGTGGAGGGAGAGGGGCGGAGGTGGAGGAGGAGGAGGAGGAGGAAGGGGATCCAGGAGTTAAAGGAGGGGATCATCCCAACCTGAATATGAGAGATGGTGGAGGTGTGTGCGGGGGGAGAGTAAGAACAAAAAATGTGGCAGTTTTCCACAGAAAAAAGTGAGCATACCTTAAAGATTATGTGATAAAAAAAGTAGAGGAACAAAATTAACTGAAGTCACTTGAATACAACTAAAATACATACTTTGGCAAATCAGAATGACTTTTGTCTTGTCTTTATTCAATAAACTGTCTAATGTTCTTTAATCTAATGCCCTAAAATGCTCAAATATTACATTTCATAATTTGTGGGGTTACGAGATGTGATGATGGGACTCACCAGAGACTTGGAGCTTTGTTTGGAAGGTGGCTGAAACAGCCGCACGGTGGTGGGTGTTTCCTTCTCGATGGAGTGTCTCCTCTGGGGGGTCTGCCGCCTCTCTGGCTGAGGTGTGGAGGAGATGGGCAGGAACATGGGTGGAGCTGGTGGTCATGGACACAGGATAAGAAATGTAGAAGAAAGAAAATGAGTATAATGGCTGCTTTCGATAGAAATACATATTACAGACTGGTACATACCAGGTTCACACCTGGTACCAGGAAAGTACCAGGTATGTACCCTTTAAGTACCAGATACCAGATAAGTGACTTACCTGGTGTTGTACCTGACACTTACCTAGTACTTACCAGGTTCATAGCTGGTACCTACATACCTGGCACTTACAGAGTACTATCCTAATACTTACGTGGTACTTACAGGCTATGTACCTCATATGTACCTGGTACTTTCCCGGTACATATTTGGCACTTGCTGGGTATGTACCCTGATACTTACATGGTTCTTATCTGGTAAATACAGGTATTTACCCAGTACTTACCAGGTACATATCCGATACTTATCAAGTACGTACCCTGAGACCTACATAGTTCTTTCCTGGTACTTATAGACTATGTACCTTGTATGTACTTGGTAGTTACCTAGTATGTATCAGGTACCTGGTATGTACATACAGCCCTACATACTGGGTTGTAATTTCTATTGCTGCACTGGTTTTAATTAAAAAATACAAGGAACAGACTCAGGAAATCATAGCCAGTGAGGTTGTAACTCTTAAAACTAACCATTCACGATCAGGCTGTGGTTTTGTTAACAAGGTAATGCAGATGTGATGACAGTCGTGGAAATTTTTCCTGACTCACTTTTCTTCCCCAGCACAGACTCTGGGGATGTATCATCCATCAGAGATGTCGCCACACTGGAGCTGCTCGCTGATGTTCGCCCAATCAGCTCATCCTGAATGTATAAATAATATGAACACTTCAGTCATCCTTTGCTCCACACGTGCAAGGTGCCAATTTAATTTTTTTTTTTTTTTTAAATCCACTTTCATCACACTGACACACTTACATCTGAGTCGGAGCTGTCCAGCTCGGCGAGGCTGGGAGCCTTCAGGAGTTTTTTCCTCTGAGGTACAGACTGAGAACCGGAGGGCTCTACTCTGGGAGAGGCTGATCCGTTACTCAGAGACAGAGTGCTGGACGTCCTCCGGCCCATGTATGGACTGAACTCGTCTGCACAGAGCCACACAGGACGGGGTCACTCAGACATATGGAGGAGAAGGATTGAGATGAATCCCAACATGCCTCCTCTTATGCTCTCTTGCATCTCTACTGAATCACATTTTGGCTTTGTGTTGTTTTATTTGTACTTATTTAATTTGTTTTTGGAAACAGCTATTAAATGGTAACGTTTTTCACTGAAGGGTTAAGAAAAAGGATGCAGTGAGACTTGTCACAGAGGACTGAGGTCTGAGATCCATCTGAGGGTTGAAGAGGATGGGAAGGATGTGTTAACTTGTTCTGAGGGGAGACAAAGACACAGGCTAGTGTTACACACAGAACATGGACACCTTTGCAATGAAACATAACTTTAAAAACAGGTTCCTTGTAAGTTTGAAACTAAGCACTCACTCTTGTGTTGACAAAAATCTAAAAAATAGAAACTGATCTACATCCCAAGGTGCCTGATTCCAGGGCACAATATTTATTATTTAAAGCAAAAAGAAAACCCAAAGACAGTTTAGAGGGATGGAGAAAATGAGTAAGAGAGAAGGAGGCAAGCAAATTCTGCAAAAGGGAAATTAATGCCACAAGTGAAATAGAAATACTAGTCTTTCAGCAACCAGACCTTTCTAAAACCCTCCCTCACAAGGTTTTTACCTGATCCTTTTAGGCATATTTGACATTTGTTTTAACCAAGTGTCAAAATTAAGGTATGCAACTAAGAAAAATATTAGTTTGTAGGCAGGCAGGGACATAGAAAAGGCCAAAAGGTTAAAGGCAAACAAGGCCTTCCAAACCACAGCGTTGCTCATACTTTACCTATTCCTGTACGGAACAAATCCTGTGGCATACTGCGAGTTTTGCCAAAACCTAAAAGGGAATATCTCTTTCATTAGGACAGCAACAAGTAGATTACATTATTCAAAATGCCAAATAATGTGATGCAAGCAACAGATCATTGTCTCAATTAAGCTTTTAATGCTCTTCCTGCTGGTTAAGTGCTTCTGGCTGCTCGAGCATATAAATAACTGGTAGGTGTCGAGGTGCGATGTCTCAGCCGTGGGTTGCATCCCTCATGTGTACAGGCAAGAAGATATTTTCAAATTGTTCTTCTTGCTGTGTTGCGTTCTGCTCTAATACTCTTAAAATCGGGGAAAAAGGTGGAGATAAATGTGCACTGTGAGCAGGCTAGAGTTAACAAATCGCAAACAAGAGCTTATCACTGACAGAAACACGCTGCAAAATGAAAGTGCATAGAGGGAAAGTTTACCCTAATAATTCCTAATAACCTAGAATGGTTACCTAATAATTCAAAAAAACAAACTGTCTCTGCACACTCCTGTGTGGGCTTTGAATAAACAGAGAAAACTCATATATATGTCTCTCTCTCTCTCTTAGATATATATATATATATGCCTTTTTTATCATTCAACCTCTTCTGTGCTGTGAGAAGCTGCTCAGGATGGTTGGCAGTGTCTACTGTCTCCTAGGATGATGACTATCTGTCAGAAAGGCCTCCGTATGCAGCTGGTGGAGCTCTCCTGTCTCATGGGCAGGTCAGAAACACAGGAATACCACAAGGGTCTGTCCTCTTACCAACACTGTTCGCTTTCTATATGTCAGAGTTTCAGTTTCAGCACAATTCTGAATCTTGCAGAAGGTCTTTGATGGCTCTGCAATGATTCAAGATATACCAGAGTTCAGAGAGCTGATGGGGAAACTTTGTAGGGGGGTCCTTCAAGAACCATCTGTCTAGATCGAAGAGATGTGCTTTCGAATGTTACACAAAGGAGTGACTAAAAGGACCAATGTGTTTGCTTTCGCACAGCCAGAGGAACACGGTGATTGCACATCACTTGACCGCTTGTCACTGTGGCTACGTCACTTAATTATATACGTATTCACTATCAGAAACAACAACAACTCTGTTGATTTTGAGTCTTTTGTTTATTTTTTAAATGAGAGTTTGAAAGAGCAAGGAGTTCTGGAAGCCACAGCCCATACAACCAATCAGTCTCCTTTATGCTGCACACATTCAGTGAAGAGCTCGCCATCGCTGACAACAACAAAATTTAAAGTTAGTTTCCTCTGCTGCAGTTTTAGGACGGCAGGTCCAGGAAAAGTGTTCAGTGCTCAGCCAACCAACGCACACATATGTGCTGAGAGCCCACACTGAGCCAAGAAAGATGTCATACTGTATTTCTGAGGCGTTAGTCCTAGTTTTAAACTTAAAACATGCTTGAACTGAACCTCAGTTTAGTCAAAAATGTTTTAAACCATTTCCTGACATCAGTTTTTGAGATCAAACATAGAAACTCAAGAGTCTTGATGCTCATTTAAACTGAGTCAAAGTGAAATAATTTCTTGGTATATATTTTGTATAATTTATTATAAATGGTGCATCAGGAGATCATTCTATCTATCTCCATTTGATAACTTAACCATTAAACAGCCCAACACTGAGTACATGATACATCACCAGGATGTTAGAGACACCGCAGCTTTAATCCTGGGACACATCCAGTATTTCTCGCTGAACGGGGCTCTCTAGGTACTGATTAAAACCTTCGTCATGTTGATTAAAGTGTCAGAGTTTGAAGCATTGCCCTGTAAAATAACTGCTCTCACTAAAGAGGGAAGATTGAACACACAGACACACGCAGATCGTTGGACAACATGGATGACGGAGCGTGAAGTAAAGCTTGTGTTGTGATGGGACGCTGAGTTCAGTAGGAGAGGATGTGGAGGACTGCGGAACTCTGATTTGTCTGCTTCAGCAAATCATATCTTCAAGTTTAACAAAAAAAAAAAAATCAATTTCTGGTAGGATACAGCATATCAGAACACACTGTGCTTTTTATAGATCAGGATGCTGGACACTAATTCCATCCCAAAAGTCCCTGTGGTGCATGAAGGTCGCTTTTGTGTAAAGTTGATGATACTTAAGGAACTCAGGTGGCACTTCCTCTGCTGGATGACCCTTTCACTCTTTAATTGTAAGGCTGGCAACAAACTTCTCCCTCGGAGTCACATTACAGCACTTAGTGAAAGGGAGTTTAATGATAAAAGGCAACAGACTTTCTTTTTGGATGTTTCCAGCATGTTTTAATGTCATGAGAATGATCAAAAGAACAAAAAACGAAGATTTGTTATTTATTGGGATAACAGTAGGGTATGTGGATGTATTCCAGGATATCTATACTCAAAAATACTTAAAGCTGGGACAATATCCTGAAATTTAGCTGAATAGAGTTGCAATTAAACTTTCACTTTCAATTAATTTATTATCTAAACTCAAATTTCAAGAGCAGTGACATCCTGTGATGTGATGTGATCTGTTCCAGCCAGGCAGAGAGACGATTATTATTCTTCCTTTAGGACACCCAAATGTTAATGAGACCAAGGGTTTAAAAAAATGAAGGGAAGTATTATGCATGTTGTAAATCTAGCTAATGCTGGTATTAATAACTCTTAGCTCTGATTGTTTTTTGTAGAATGAATCTGTGCTGCATATTGTCCAGATAGGGTTTCTATTTGAAAGAAGATTCATGATTTTTTTAAGCCTAACTTAAGAATACGTACCCTCTAAGGCAGTTTAAATGTGAAGTCAAAGGCCTCGCTTTAAACAGACACTAACATTTAGCAGAAACTATAAGATCATAGCTTGAATCTATTTTGAACAAAAGTTATAAACCGATGGATCTGTCTACACTCATCTTTATAAAAGCTCTCCTGGTACAACCACATCATCCCCCCCCCCCCGATCTCAGTTTGGACAGTTTGGACAAGCCCGCATCCAAAGCAGATTTTGCCATTTTGAAACAATTCCAGTCTTCCATGCAAACACTTCTATATAAACCTTTCAGCAGAATTATTATGAAATTTGTGTCAGAAGTGCTACAGCTTGCTGCTGCCACCTCTATTTGTGCATATATATATAAATGTAAATAACAGTATATAAGGAAATTGGCCGCGGTGTAAAAGGTCTATAAAATAGTGTTTGCTGCTCAACAACATTTTGGTGACTGGAGGCATTTTTAGACTTTAATCTTAGCTGCGGTCGGACTAGCTGTTAACTCTTCGGTCCTGTCAGAATTCAACTCTATTTCTTCAAACTGAGGCTGTTCAAAGAGCTAGCTACAGCAGGTAAGATATTAATTGTTTATAACTATTCACAGAACCCAACTTCAAAATATCTCATTAAAATCTCATTTTCACTCCATTTTTCCCTCCTTTTGTTCTTTTTTAGGAACTGGGAGAAGTATTTTCCCTTCAACTGCTAAGTTCTCCTTTATGTTTGCCACCTAGCTTTTAGTTTGTTGCTGGGCAGAAAACATAAAGCTTTATTAGAGTTTTTGCACAGAAAACATAGCCTGCCACAGCTAAAGATACTGGAGTTTGTAGGCCATAAAACCAAAATCCGAGGTGAAAAACACTCAGCTATAGTTTGTTAAACCTTAGTGCGTTCTTAAAGATATTTCATGGCCTTCTAAACATCTAAAATACTGAGTAGAATTGCTTTAACTAATTTTATGCTTTAATTACATCAATTTTTCATTTGGTGGTTAACTGTTAAATGTTAAGTTAATCAAATCTGAGTATACTGAGCAACAATAATATGTCCTCCATCTAAACGGTTTTCTTCTTTAGTTTTCTCAGAGTATCCATTGGACGCATCCTCCTACTGATCAGTTTCCCACTTCTCCATGTTTCACCTCCACAACGCAACAACCAACCACCACCAAACACAGAAGCATGACATGAGGTGTGTATGCCGAGAGTGCTGTGTGCGTGTGTCTGTGTGTGTGTGTGTGGCCATGTATTTGTTACATTGTGGGGACAATTTTCCTAACATATACTACCTTGTGAGGACCAACTGCTCCTTGTGGGGACCAAAGCCTGGTCCCCATGAGGAGAAATGATGTTTTTGGGTTAGGGGTTAGGTTTAGGACTAAGGTGTGAATTGAGTTTAGGTTTGGTTTAGGGTTAGGTATGTACTGGTAATGGTTAGGGTCAGGGTTAGGCTGTAGTTAGGGTGTAGAAATGAATGGAAGTCAATGGAAAGTCCCTGCAAAGATAGAGAGACATAACATGTATGTGTGTGTGTGTGTGTGTGTGTGTGTGTGTGTGTGTGTGTGTGTGTGTGTGTGCAGCAGATGAGCAGCCACCACATAGCAGATAACAGAAGGAGACAAAAAGCCAGGTAAGCAGCGGGAGAGACTTTACCTGACGCATCAAAACTGAAAGACATGCTAAGTGGCCGAATTACTGCAAAGAGAAACAGCCAGGGCATGGGACGGTTACTGCTGGTGAATTAGGTGACAAGTTAAGGCAAGACTTAAAAACACACAAAGTAAAGCAATCTGCTTGTATTTGGCAAATAATGCTGGGAAACATCATGTTGTCTGCTTTCACATCACAAAGATTTTATGTCTTCTGTGATGATAAATTTCAAAGAAGCCACAGCCAGTGATGAGAGTTTACTGTCATTCAAATACAGCAACAGTCTTTTTTTTTTTACTGCTGTTCAGCTGAATTCATGGCAGCTGCATCAACAAATCAGTCTGCACTTTTTCTACATTATGGGTAACTGGGTAATCTCTCCAAAAAGCAACCATGTTGTTTTTATGGTCAATCAGTCACAGCATGGGCATGTTTACACCGTCTAAAACAACTCAGACCAGAAATCAGTGTTTATAACCTTAAATGTCTCTGTAAAGAACAACCATCTGATGTAACAGTGACACAACGTAAAAGTGTAGGAAATGCAAAATGGTTGAACTTCACTCTTAGTTGGGCCACTTCTGGCTAGTTATTAACTCACCTCCCCTTTGACATGGGGTGCTTTCTAAACAGCTATAAGAACTTTTAGCTCCACTTGAAATGGTTACTGGGACGTATGTATTTGCTTTTGCACCACCAGGACAACACCGTGCAACCCTCAGCTGATGGTCAGCACAGCCACATTCACCACCAACAACAATACAGGACTCCACGCTTGGAGCTGTGTTGTGGGCCTTAAAGTTGAGTTTGAATGAGTGCCACAAACACTCAGAAGGAGGAGTTACAGGAGCGTCCAAAGACAGCAAACAACAAAACCAGTGAAGTAGATTCTATTTTAGTTTTGGGAATGCAGTTTTAACATGATGCGCCAGTCAACATAAGCTTATGGACCAATCACATCCCTCTTGGGAGACCCTAGTGAGTCCCAAGACGACTCTTACTCTGAAACAGAAGCTAAAAGAAACCCAATTAAATGTAGTTATAAGACCTACGAATGGACACAATACTGCCAGCGTGCAAACAAAAACAAACAAAAATGTGACAAACACCTCAAATAGTTCTAAGTACTGTGAGTTGGTAATTTTTTCCCTGGTTCATCAAACTGAGATCCACTCGACTGCAATCTGCTGCACGTAAGATGCTGACTGTTAATAAGAACTTCAACTAAATTTTAAAAAATCTTTTAATGGGCCTCTTTTATTAACAATTTCAGACCTGTTTTGTATTTTACAACCAAAAACAGTCAAAGTCGTAGCACAGGTCCTCTTCTAGTAACATTTAGCAACTTTTTTCACAGGCCTTAGATACATGTCATTAAAAATCAATGTCAGCACTTATTTTCACAATTCCTTTGGATGAATGCAGTCAACCAAAGAGAGACTCTGCTGACCCTGACACATAAAACGATAAAAATTTCATGTCTCATAGGCTCCACAAACGAGTGGACGCAGTAACCATGAATTCAGCTTTGGTGTAAAAGAAATGCAGACACTTAGCATTATTTTCTGATCAACTTTCATTCTACTGCAAACAATACAGTCGATAAAACACTTACAGGTATGAGCAGCAGGGTTACTTATAAATGGTTAGGCAACATCAACTACAGTAGCTGAAAGCAGAGGCACATTTAGTGGTGTAGTAAAGCTTCAAATAAACTGAAGCTGCTCGAAATAATAAAGCTGCTTCTTCTGGGTTCAACTTAAACCTTTACAGTGAAATGTGACGGTGTGTGCTGGAGAGTGTGAATGTGTGTGTGTGAAGCAATATCATAAATTTCAAATTCAAACCCAAATGAAGCGTTTTCTTACCCAGCCTTCCCCTGCGCATCATGTCAGGTGACACCGGGCGAAGTTTCCTTTCAGCCTTGATCTCCTCCAGGATCCGCTCGTGCAGAGTCGGAGGAGGCTGAGTCTGAGGCTTAAGCTTACGAGCTGACACCTAACACAAAGTGACGGCGGGGGAAAGAAAAATCACCAGGGTGGAGTGGAAAAACTGACACGAATGGTTTGTAGTCTGTAGGACTGCTCCTCACCACTTCATAGTGTCTCTGCAAAGAAAGGATCCAACCTATTCTAAGCTGAAGTCTGTGCTATTAAAGGGCACTTACAGGATTGAGAGGCGGTCTGGACCTGATGAACTCCAGGATGACTTCATGAGCACTTTTCTTTAACCTCGGTGGGATGTCTCCATTGACCTGAAAAACAAAGCAAAATATAAAAACGCACACATGAAATAAGAAACGCTGTAGCTTCAACACATAATCGAGTAATTTGCTCTAGGTAAAGACATGTTTAAAGTTAACTAAGGTAAAATAAATAAAATGAAAAACTGAAAAATGTGCATTTAATGGGTTTTAAAACGTGCCCAGTGTTGGTGAGGTTCTGATGTGAGGAGAGCGGATGTTCTCAGGTCAACCAGGAGCATTTAGACAGATGATTTTAGTAAAGTTGAGGGAATATGCAACTACAGGTGGAAAGTGTACTGAAATACTCAACTCAAGTAAAAGTACAGTTACTCCATTGAACTTTTACTCAAGTACAAGTAAAGTTAATTGTTTAAAACTCTATTCAAGTCAACAGTAAGGCATTAAACATTTACTTTGAGGAAAAGTTACTTATTACATTTTTGGTTGTTTTTTTGTTTTTTTTTACAGTGGGAAGGCGTCCCCTGCGGATCACGAAGGTCAAGAGGAACATTACTTTGTCAAACGAGCTCTTACATAAAATAAGAGCCTCACAATAAAAGGACAAGCTTTCAAAGATCCCCTCCATCCATAAGGCAAACACTGTTTTACCAACAGAAACAAAGTCATGTGAACAGAAATACCTAACAGCAACCATGACACTGACCATGACTTTGCGCAGTTTGTAGCGTTTGGACCTGATGTCGTCCATGAGCATCTCATACGGAGTCAGCTGGTACTCGATGGGCAGAGGGTTGTACTGACGCTCCTGGACCTTCTTCAGTTTGACTCCTTCTCGGAGGTCCCTCATCACTTGAACCCAGAATCGAGCCTGACAGAAAAAGCAAACTTTAGCACAGCAAAATGTCCCACAAATCCTCTTGAATTCAGAATGAATTATGAAGAAGGGAGTTGTTCTATCCATGTATGTACTGAGAAGTTGTTTTTTTTAAATCACTTCCTATCTAGAATGGTATATACTTCTACATAGATGTCTGAATGCTATATTGAATGATATATTGTATTAAAATGGTTCTGAGGTTCTTCCTCTTCAAAAATAAAAAAAAAAAAAAAAAACAGTAGAAAAATGAGTTTAGGCTGGAGATCTAAGATTAGAGGTCTGGTTTCTTACCCAGTCAGCATTCTGCAGCTCATTCAGGTCTCTGACAGGCTCCTCGGATGACTCCTCCTCCATCTTACGAAGGTTCTGGTGGAAACACAGAACAGGTCAGACATGTTAGGCTCTGCGTCCTTCAGGAAAGCAACATTATTTTCCTAATTCTGGATACTGGATTCTGTTCAGGCTTGGTCAAAAGACAGCTACAGTGTCAGGATATGGGTTTTTGTTGTTTTTTTTCTTTGTAATTTCTTTTGCATTTTTGGATTATTGTTTTCATGTTTTATCTTTGTTTGGTGTTTACCTTCTGTGTTCTTTCATCATTCACTTCTCCTCTGTCTGCACTTGTTTACTTGCCACGCCCATCTCCACCTGCCTACACTTGTAATTACTCACCTGTGCCCACTTCTCATAATTATCCCTCTGTCTTTAAAACCCGGTCACTTTCTCCATTCCCTCGCTGGTTCATCGTCTCCGTTCTTTGTCTATTGTTCATGGTCTCTGGTCTCTTGTCTCTCGCCTTGCCGTTTTGTATTTTGTTTGGTTACGTTTTTCTTCCCCGTCAGCTTTTTGTTTTTGTTCATTCTTTAGTTAATAAATTAGTTTTTTTTAAGATGAGTCTGCACTCTGGGTTCGCCTCCTTCTCCACGCCGCATGACATACGGTGGGTTGCAGAAGTATTCTTTCAACTTTGTTGCTTTACAAACTGGGATATAAATGGATTTTCACCTCGATTATAAGCAATGGACCTGCACAAAATACCTCAGATTAACAAAGGTGTACGGGGAAAAAAAACTGTTGTAAATATTTCTAAAATAAAATTTATAAAAGTGAAAAATGGTGTGTGTATAAGTATTCTTTTACCCCCTTTGATTTGAAGCCCCATCTTCAGAAGTCAAATAATTAGTTATTAGTGAGGTTACCTCAGTTCATATACAGCTGTTCTCATAGCCCCCAGAGTCAACATCAGTGTAACCCATTTTAGTAGTGTGGGTTACCATCAAGCAAGAGACATCATGAAGACCAAGGAACTTCACACAGGTCAGAGACAAAGTTACAGAGAAGTACAGATCAGGGTGGGAGTATAAGAAATAACCCATAATGTGAACATCTTATGGAACACCACTAAATCGATTATTAGAAACCAAAACTCACAAACTAAGCAAGGAGGACATTAACCAGAGACACATCCAGGAGTCCACTGATATGATAAGAGAGAGCTGGGCAGCTCTTCTACAGAAACTGCAGGATCTGTTCATAAACCACTATAAGCTGCACCAAACTGGGCTTCATTTAAAAAAGAGACACTGATTTAAAATAAAAAAGGCATAATTTGGAATTTCTTCTCCAAACAAGTAGAAGAATTTGCTGAGGTCAGATAAGCCTCCTTGTCCACCAAGGACAACGACATGTCTGGAGCAAACCTAACACCTCTCATGGTACTGGCAAAAATCCACCATCCCCACGCTGCTGGGATGTTTTTCATCAGCAGGGACTGGGAAATTGATCAGAGTAGTTATTCTTGAGGGAAACTTGTTGCAATCTTCCAGAGAAACTGTGACATAGGGTCACTATCTAGCAGAACAATAACCATAAAGACAGAGCTGAAGCAGGACTTCACTGGTTTATGGAGACTCAGTCAAAGCTCAGACCTCGGTCCAACTGAGAATCTCTGGTTTGATGTAAAGATTCCTGGGCACAAGCAGCAGAGCCCATCAAAGTAGAAGTAGCTGGAGCACTTTTGTCATGAACAATGGTCAAATGTTCAGTGGCTATCTGTACCAAGGTCGTGGAGACGAACCTGAAGAGACTTGATGCTAGAACTGCTGTAAAAGGTGGCGCCTCAATGCACTGATTTTGGGGAGTTAGAGTTATGCAAAACTCACTGTGTTTTCAGACAACCACTGCAGACAAGTCCTTTTTTCCCCATAAAGGCATTTAAGGCGTGAGGTAAGAATCCAAATGTCCACAATATTCACTCCTGTCTTCCTGCAGAGATTATCTAGTCAGCTCCCAAATAGAAGCCAGATACTCTGAACATTTACAATAAGTGAGTTGTTCACTGAATCCTACTGCTCTGTGCAGATGTGCATATTGCTTTCCTTTCACTTACCAGTGTTGCTGATGGTACTGATATCAACACAAAAGCTAGTTCATATGAACTGCAGGCCAGTGGCTTTGCTGGAGTTTCTTGCTGTGCAAAGTTTAAAAAAAGATCAACTTTTCAAGCATCAGCAGGTTTAATTCAGTGCAATTCCTAATGTCAGATACGTTCACTGTCAAGCAGCAACACATCAAGTCCAGAGTTCAAAAAGAGTAAAGTATCGTCGTGTTATGAATTTGTTTCCAGAAAGATAAAAGAAAAGAAAAATTTGACATCCAGCTGGGTCATGTTTGCAGACACTGAATGGCTCAGTGGTCTCACTTCTTTCATCCTGACACCCGTGTGAACCTGCACAACGTGAAGCCATTACAGTGCTGTAACATCCTGCCAGTCTGACAGCATTTCTGTGGGAAACAGGGCGCTAATCTGCATTCTTCTGCTGCCTCTTCGACGTTCAACAGGAGATGTCAGTGTTTGTGTGTGAAACAGAGAGGAGAGCATTTTAAAGCGGCAGGCAGACACAAAAGATGTTGCCTCCGGTTCATATTTGTGGAGAGACAGTTCTTGTAACGAAACAACGAAATGGTTGATAAGACGGTCACAAGAGCCTGTCCAGCTGACTGTGGAATGAAAACCTCATACCCACATACAGACTGTTAACAACAAGCTGTATGTTGTCTTTTACTGCAGCTTTGACTGGCTCAGTGACGTAAAACAAGGCTAAAGGAAACATCTCATTTGGATAAGCGTCACATCTCCAGATCATTTTAAGGCCAATTGAGCAGTTGCAAAGTTGGAGCACGGGGTCATCTGTGACCTTGACCTTTGACCATGTCATCACCAAAATTTATTCAACATCTGTTCAATAGTTTTTAAGTAATTTTGGTAACAGACTGATGGACGGACAAACAAACAAAACAAACCAACCAACACTACTGAAAACATAACCTCTTTAGTTGAGGTAATAAAAGTAACCTAAGTAACTTTAGTAAGTACAGCTTGTTTAAACCTGCTTTTCTTTTCTTTCATTCATTTACTTTGGCAACACCTGAAAATGTTGACATCTTTGTAACCAAATAGATGTCACCCTTAATTATTGGTGTTCCTCAGAGACACGTGGAACACGATTTAAAGAATATTTTGGACGTTTTGAAGTGGGGTTCAGTGGAAACGTCATAAACAATCAATATCTTATTTGTTGTAGCCATTTGACAAGACTGATGAGCTGACAGCTAGTCCGGACACGGCAAAAACCTAAAATAATTGCTACCGTCTTAAAATGGCTCCAGTCTAAAAAAAATCTAAGCAGTTCAGGTGAGCGCTAATTCAAAGACCTTTACACCATCATCTGTACTGAATACAAGTTTGGCTACTTGGAACTTTGTGGTTATTTGCAAATGCAAATAGCTGCACCAGCAGCTAGATGTAGCACTTCCAGCGCAGCCTCTGGCACTTTTGGTAAGAATTTCATCATATTTCTGCCGAAATGCTCATGTAATGTGAAACTGCCAGAGGTGTAAAAGTTTACACCACTGCCAGTTTCACTGGGTTCACTCGGACAAGTCGTTATGAGTTTCTCAAGAGCGGTCTTCAAAAACTTCTCAGCAGTTCATATAATTACTATTAGTTAAACTTTCACAGTGTTGTCACTTTTGCATTACGTGGTAATTTTGTCTGAAATACTAGGAACTGCCTAAGAAAAGTGCCCCAGGTTCCACTGAAAGTGTTACAGCTATTAGCAGCTACTTCTACCTGGGCTTACAACCAACCACAGATGTAGATATATGCATGAAGGGAAACTGACAGCAGTGTGAAGGTTAATAAAATAGGGCTCACTTGAAGAGGAAAGACATTTTAAGGACTAGAGCTGTTTTAGAAGACAGCATTTTACTTTGGTTATAACTGTGTTTGAACCAGCCATTAGCTCATTAGTCCTTATGGACCTAAACTCTATTTCTCCAGACTGAGGCTGTTCAAAGGGTTTTCTACAACTGGTAAGATATTAATCGTTTATAACTTTTACACGGAACATCACTTCAAGACTGCTGAAATATTCCTTTCAGCTGCTTTTAAATAAATAAATGCCTGACTAGGAGCTGTTACTGTGGAGATAGAAAGCAGCTCATTAGCAACAATGATCTGGATGTTCCGGACAGATAAAATCCCAGACTGGAAAGTGCTGGAATAACAATGACACAAAAACTTCTGGAAGTGCATAAACAGGATCAAATACTTGATGCCGGCGAATGCAAACCAAATCCAAAGGTTAGATATTCATAGTACACTCACAGTAGCCAAAATAATATGTTTGTTGTTCTTTTTTTTTAAAGACAGCAGAAAAATGAAAGCCTTTGATATATAAGGAAATATAAATACAGCAGTGGTGATTACTTCAGTGTACAATTACTGCAATCCCCAACCTTCCTTTCTCTAAAGCTTCTTTCCCAGTCCGTTATGCAACCACCCCAATCCCCTTCGTTCTTTCAGATGCATTTAAAGGGCAGCAGCAGTGCTGCATAGTAGGAAGGAACACTGAGGTGGAAACACACACACACACACACACACACACACACATACACAGATCCTCTTGGGAAATATTCCAATGCACAGATGAGCTCCAAACTGCTCCTAAAGAAAAATAATGTCTAAAATCACTCCTGTGTCCCAATAAGATGTGGCTTAATGTTAGATAAACATCCTGAATAAAACTGAGTCTATAATATTTCTGTGATGAAAATAAAACTGACTCGTGTTTATTTTGACAAAAGTAGAAAGTAACCATAACTGAACAAACCTGCTAATCTCCTGCCAGTAGACTTCCTTAATTCTGATTGATGATCTGAAACAGCTACAACAACGCAGTGTGGAGCTTCACGGCTGTGGTACGCAGACAAGCCTCAGACATGGAAACCCCTCACATGATTGTTTTAATCATGCCTGACCGGATGAGTCATGAGGACCTGAGCTCTGCACTTCTGTCAGAGTGGCAGTCAGCATGTCCCGACAGACTGTCATCCGTGTCTGACGTGCACAAAACTCGTCACTTCTTCTTCATGACGGCCCGTCTCAAAGAGTGGACCAGTTTGCATCCAAACTGCTTATTGATGGCGTCTGTCCTCACCTTCACTGTCAGCTTTCCTGCTCTCGTGTTGATGGTGAAGATACGCAAAATGTCCAAAATCTACATCATCGTGTATGATATAATCACGTTTTTTAAAGATTGAATTGTGCTTTTTGCCACTTTCCTTTTTTGAATTCAATTCATATTAGTTCATTTATATATTCACAACAAAAGTCATCTCTGGGCGCTATACAAAAGAAAAAACAAGATCATATCATAAGTCCAATTCAGATCCAAATTCTGATCTAGTTGCAGAACCATATCACTTTTTGTGAACAAAAAGATCTGCAGTTCCACAGCCTAAATGATTGACATCATCCTATGTGGGACACTTTCATGTCCTGTAACAAGAAAAAGTGGTCCTTTTAATGTAATTATTTATAAAATGTTGACAATGTTTACAATACGGCTAAATAAATCAAAATAAATGAGTTCCCTGCTCTATTTAAACAACAGACTTTAAACAACTTTGGGATTCTGTGGCAATGTTATAAACAAAACCTGCTACTTGTGTGTGTGAATAACTACATAATTTTATGTAAAGAAATGTGAAATTAAGAATGGTGAAAAGTTTTAATAAAATAGCCCTCGCCTATTAATTTCTGGAGGTTGGAGCCGTTTTAAGACAGCAGCAACCCACCGTGGTCTTAGCTGCATTCAGACTGGTTATAAGCCCATCAGTCCCGTCAGACGTAAACTCTGTTTCTCCAAACTGAGGCTGTTCAAGGAGCTGTGTACAACAGGTAAGACATGAACTGTTCATAACATTTCCTCAGAACACCACTTCTAAATGCCTGACCTATCCCTGTAAAACCAGTCTATAAAACCCTGAAATATCTGCTTCTTTGCATTTGCACCTTTGTTGCACTAATATTTAAATAACAGCAGGCAAAAACAAATGTTTGAAGGTATAACAAAACAGAACAAATGGTAAAGCTGACTCACACTGATATTACATACAGTTATTTGCATTCATTATCATACCCTGAAGGATTTCCTGTGTGTTAAATTAATATCGAATGAGCTGCGAATAGTAACTATTTAAATTAGAAGACTCATTTCTTGTCTTTGAAAGGCCTCAAAATGCTCAGTCTTGTGTTTATTTATGAGACCAGTCCTCTAATTAAAAAGTAAATCTGTCTTCTGTTAGATATAAAGATTTTTTTTCGAAATGAAAACAGATTTATTAGATAGTCCATGTTGTAATCCATGAATAATACATAAAAACAAAGGGGATAAGCAGGTAGTCAGAGCTGTGAGTCACTGAGTGTTTTGCAGGATGAACTCTCATGTGTCCATTCCATTCATTTCTTTCTCCTCGGTCACAGATGGACGTCTCTGCTCTGTCACACAGGAAACTGTTGTCTTCAGCCTCCATCCGTGGATTTTGTTCGCTGCAGAATAACACGTCTCTCTTTTTTCCTCATATCTTTAGCACAATAGAGCAGGGTGAATCATACAACTTTAGTTGCTAAACATTTTTTGCAGTAATTATTTTAATGTATTTTATTCTCTCCAAATTAGGAATCATTGCTACATTAAGCTACAGTAGAAGAGACTATTTTGTGCTTTAAACTGTATACTGCAACACTTATGAGAAATCATTTTTTATGCAGAGAATTGAATTTAGATGAACCTACGACCTCCCCAGGGTGTACCCCGCCTCCCACATGGTGGAGCTGGAGATAGGCACCAGCTCCACCATGAATCTGAATGGAACAAGCAGGTATAGAAAATGAATGTAGGAACATTCATGTGCTCTTAAAACTATAAATATGACAACAGGAATCTAAGTCTTATGATCTGTGCTTTTTCAATGTCATTTTATCCATTTCTTTGGTTTATTTCTTGTGGTTTTATGATTATTTTCTGTGTTTTCCTTGTGTAAAGTTGTTCCCCAGTGTTTCTTATGCCATCAGTGCTTTTCCTCAGTCAGTCCTGCTTCTCAGTCCTCCTCTCACGCGTGTTCCCTATAATCATCAGGCTCAGTTGCAGTCACTTACCTCATCAGTCCCAGCCCACTTATTCTCCCAGTCCTCAGTCTGGCATACTGGTATGTGTTCCTTGCCTGGTTCTTCTGTGTGCTTTGTGATTTTTGCTTTTTATGTTATGCATTTGCTGCCTCGTCAGCCATTTACTTTGTACCTCAGTTTGTGCATTTTTAGTTGCCATGTCAGCTTTTTGGTTTTTGTTTATTAAAACAGCCATTTTAACCGAGTCTTCACATAAGCCTGCCCACTTGGATCCTATCAAAAACCTGATACTAAGGTTGAACTCAATTTTATAGTGTTAGCTCTTCATCTACACCAGGGGTGGGCAACCCTGCTCCTCGAGTTCCACCATCCTGCATGTTTTACTTGTTTCTCTGCTCCAACACACCTGATTTGAATCAATGGGTGATTAACAGGCTTCTGCAGAACAAGAAGAGGTGATTTAACCACTGAATCAGGTGTGTTGGAGCAGAGAAACAAGTAAAACATGCAGGATAGTGGCCCTCAAGGACCAGGGTTGCCCACCCCTGGTCTATACTAACCCCTGGCCCTTAATTTAAAGTCACAAAGCACAGTGGGTAAAATATTCTTCTATGAAATGGGACACTTCTTCTAGAAACCAGTACATTATTAGTTGTTGTCACGTTTTTATGTGAACTAACGTGACATTAAGATGTCCAGAAATGGTTTGTATGGTTTTTATTCTTGTTAAGGATGATTAACTGTGATACTAAACCAAAACACAGCTGCATTGATCAGACTAGACATTACAGTGATTCTTGTGTCAATAAAATATTTTTAACATAGAAAAAAAATTAAATTTGTGATTTTTTTTTTTGTTTTCTTCTTTCAAAGTCTACATTTATGATTTCTTCTGATGGAGTACAGTTTTAAAATGAAGACAGGCAGATTTGGACCAATTTTTTAAAATCACTATCTATCATATAAGCATGTTGTATAAACCCGGACATTCGGGGCTGTGGCCTCAGATGTTTTCTGTCATAAGGAAATTTCCTGAGCAGGTGTCAAAATACAGCTCTAGCATTTCCAAAAACTAAACGGAGAAGGGTTCAAGATGTGTTTAAGATACCTGCAATGACTCTGCAACTATTCTGAGAGAAAATTTGTTGCACAGATATTTTGAACCTGAAATTTAAGCGACAACACTGTGAGCCTCTGTGACTCACATGAGGGAACTGATCTCCTGCAAACATTTCAAGACATTTTGGAGACATTTTATAAAAAAAAAAAATCCATTTCAACTGTACTGTGTGCTGTGTAATTAATACACATCTGATGTGACCTCATGACCTCACATCTACAACAATGATGATGATGATGATGATGATGATGATGATGATGATGATGATGATAATAATGATAAGGACCCACCTCTTTGGCACTCTTGATCTTCTCCAGGAACGTCCGAAGCTCTCTGGTTTCCGTATAAAGCGCTCGACAAACTGCCTGGTAGTGACTCGGAGCATCTGATCGACTGGGTAGGTGAACAGTGCAAAGCTGCAGAGGAGAAAAGGAGGCGCGCTGGGTACACGGTTCATGCGGTAGCATTTCATTACATCAAGACAGACCGGAGAAGAAGGTGACAAGCTTACTGCATTCACTTCGTTTTGTTTAGGATGTTTTAAGGTTATGCTAATGGAAGTGCCAAAAAATAATCATACTCGTATATTATTTATTCATTTTTTGCTTAAAAAAATATGTAGGTTAATGTCAAACAAGCCATCATGTTTGCTCAGGTAACCAGCAGCAGAAAGTGGAGCATGTTGCATGTGTTTGGACTTCAGGTAACATTTTAATATGGAAAAAAAATGCATTCCCTATTTCAATTTTATTGCTATACATGGAATTAGACTGTATGTCTCACAGCTGGATCAGACAGACAACAGCACACTACACGCAGTATAATACATTATAATACTGTTTAACAAAAACTAAGTTAAAATGCAGAATCAGTGAGTTCACTCCATGATTCAACAGCTTAAAAAACCACTTTTAGCAGCAACAGCTAGCTGTCCACTGATTGACTTCATGCTGTCCTCTGATTATTGAAATTTAGTTTTGGCTCAATTTTCTTTATGTTTTATTTTCGATCATTTTGCAGGTATTATTTTATGCACAGCATAAACAAAAAAAAATGCCTGCAGCTGTTTACCCTCAGACCTTTGAATCAGGCCGAGGTCCAGACTTTGACTGGCATTGCAACATCTGAGTTCTTTTCTTTTTTAGTCATTCTGTTGTAGATTTGCTCTCTGTGTACTTGAGATTTTTTCCAGTTTATGTCCGATTTCTGTTGGTTTGAAGTGAGGGGTTTGTTTTAGTTTTTTTTAAAGATTGTGTTTCATTTTTACCTTAAGTGCTTTTGTGCAACATGGCCAAATATCTCCAGTTTAGGCTTCTTCGTTCACAGGAAATTGGTCCAGATACCTTGTGGTTTTGTTTGGATGCAACTCTGCAAACCTGAGACTGTGTTTTGTTTTTAGAGAGAAAAAAACTTTTATCCAACAACAGTTCAAAATCACTTCTACTTGTTCAAACTTTAAAATCCAACTTCTGAGGCCTGTAGGGTCTGAGATGGAGCTTTTTAGAGTTTTCCTGAGCATTGCACGATCTGACAAGGAATACTACCACTGTTGGGAAGATTGGTAACCATCTTGCCACTGATTTTTCTCACTGTAGAATGATTGAAAAAAATACTTTTAACCTTTACCAAATGTGTGGGTGGCAGTAAGTTAGCACACACACACATTAACGTGTATTAATCACTACATTTGACCTGCAGCACCTGGATGATACTGACACTCTGAACCTTTATGGAAGCAGTAAAATGGATTTAGTTTATCAAACAATGCAGCTGTAAGTTGGCTTAGTCTTTGTTAAATAAACACACACACAGATTGTGATGATAAAATGTGTCCCACTTTCTCTCAGAGAAACAGAAGGTGCATTTGGTTAATGCTCAGCATGCTGTAGGCATCTATATTTCTGGACTAAGAGAATAATGGAACATAAACGCTTAAACGTGTTTCATTTTTATGAATACACATTACCAGGTTAAATTATTACCCTAACAAATCAATGCATTAGTCAAACCGAATATTACATGAGTTTTAAAGCAGTTCACAGTGTCACCAAAGGTCAGTCCATACAGAAGGACAAAAGGAAGAGTGAGGGAGCACAGAAGGCAAGTGCTTTAAAAAGAAAAAACTACAGAAGCAACAATTTACCCTGACAGCTGGCCAGCAGTGGGGTCAGCCAGCCCTCCACACATCTCTGTGATGGGCAGTGTTGTTGTCGTTGTGTGTGTGTGTAACTGTGTGTGTTGGTGCATCTACTGGGTCATTATGTGAACAGTATGAGGTCATGTAAGGACTGAGACAGTGACTCTGACAGCAGCGATACATGGCTCGGTGATTCGGAGGCAGGCTGCAGGACAGTGGTTGTAATATGGTGTTTTTTTTCTCCCCACAGACAGACACACTTCCAGAACAGTTAGCTCCTCTGACTAAAGCTTTTTCTGTAACCACCATGAAGATTAAAACAGTAGATTTACTTTAGGGAAAGAAAAATCCTTATTTTCACATGTTATCTTTCCACGATTTAAATGTCTAATGCATAATTTACAATGAATAAAATCCAATAAAGTAACTAGTAACTCAAAATATCTCTACTTCAACAACCATTTATATGTCGACAAATTATTAAGTTCTACAAAATACGTAATAATATCTCTTTATCATAGTTTGCTACAAATAATTATAGGAATTTACAGGATTTTTTTGCAGTAGCTTGGTGGTTAGTGCCACGATCTTGTGATCCTGAGGCTGCAGGTTTGAGCCCAGGTTGTGACAGGAAGGGCATCTGGCGTAAAACAATTGGCAAATCTTTTGTGCGAGTTTGCTAGCTGTGGCGACCCCTGAAGACGGGAGCAGCCGAAAGAACATTTTTATACATCTAAACTACCAAAAGAAAAGCAAAGATTTACAAATGTTTTTAACCAGCCTTATGAACTGTTGACCAGCTAATTATGTAAGTTTGGTAAGTGGAGTGCAGTCCTGATGTAGGTTGGACACCGCCCACGTCTTCGTCTTTGTGGCGTTCACAGACAAGAGCGTAAAGTATAATCATGGGGAAGAGGCTGTCTGGTTTGGGAACCTTAAGGTTTCATCTTTGAATTTTGCAGATAATGCAGTTCTGTTGGCGCCATGACCTTCAGCATGCACTGGGATGGAAGCAGGGAGGATGGGAATCAGCTCCTCTAAGTCTGAGGCCATGGTTCTCAGCTGGAAAAGGTGCAACGCTCCCTTCAGCTGGAGGAGTTCATCCAGTCCGATCCATCAGTACATCTTAGTGATAATGTCTTTTATTGTAAATATGTTTCTGATGCGATCCTAAACACTAACACCACCACAAAACCAAACAATCCACAGTGGTTCATTTAAATGTTTTAAGACTCCCTTTGCTACGTACCTTGAGGATATCTCTGTAGCTGTGAACTCCGGAGATATTATCAGGGTCATCCTCTGCCTCCTCCTCTTCCTCTGTGGCCTCATAACCTTCATCGGGGCAAGCGTCCTTTTCTGCCTCGGCCATATTTGTCATGAGATCAATGAGGCGCTCCAGAGGAGGACTCAGTTCCCGCTCCTCGTTCTCCTTCAGGCCATAGTCCAGAGCTTTGTAGATCATGATGCCCAGAGACTCGATGACCTGCAGAAACAGAAGCAACAAGATTAGGTTATATACTTTATCCAGCTCCAATCAACATGTACTGGTTGTGTTTGTTAAATATCATACTATCTGTTCAGCATGCACCAGGCTTTGTCAATCTACCTCGTGCTAAAAACAAAACATTTGTCTTTATGTTATGGTATAAGTTCTGTTTCTGTGCCAAGCCTCACCTTAACTTCTGCAATGACTTCATGACTTTTTGTCAAAAAAACAAAAACACTCCATCCACTTTGCTGGACAGGTGCAGGTACAGATAGACACTGTTTCAGATGAGTTATAAGAGTCTAACCATGAGAGCAAATAACCTGGTGTTAAACTTGTGGATAACTGAGCATCTTTAAAGGAGAGAAACCATCACTGCACTATTTACACCTTAGTGCTGAATTTTAAGAACAGTTTATGGTTTCTAAATATTCAGAACAAATGGATAAAAAAAAATCCAAAATTTGTTTAAAGCCTGTTTTATTTTGCTTGTATCATAATCTTAAAAAAACAATCAACAGTCAGAAAATAATCCCTTGAATTGTGTTTTTTTTTTAAGTTCTCCAAAGTAAACTATTGATTTTTCAGACCAACACAATGATCAGTAACTGAACCATAAATTTGTCAATAAAAAATCTGGATCACCATTCAAATTTAGTGAGTTGGGCTTTTTTTGTGACAACCTCAGCATTTCCTGAACATTTTATCCAAATCTGATCATTAGTTTTTAAATAATCTTGATAACAGACGGACCCTACCAAAAACATAACCAGGTAACAACTGACACAAAAACTGACCACTGGAGGGAAATGTAACTTGTAATTATTACAGTTTTGCAATCTAAAGCTCTCTCTTTCTAAGAGTTGCAACAATACCACTTATATTTCTATAGTTATCACTATGGCAATAGTAAAACAATATTAAACTCTTTAGCAGACATTGTCTTCATCAATAAGCTTGTTTTCATAACATTGTCAGATATTCTGACTCCAAGCAGGGACACTGAAACATTGACTGGTATTCAAACTAAATACTGCTTTATTCTACATGATCCTCCCTGTCAACAATAAATGAAGAATTTAAATGAATATGAGTGAGATTTGGATACAGGCACAAAGATAAAGGGTTAAAACTCCAATTATTGTGAACAAACATCATGATCATGTATGCTTCTTTGCATGGAGGTGAAAAACCTGCCTATAGCTGATATTTGCCTTTTGTTATTTCTTTCTGCAGAAAAAAAAAATCCTTCACAGCCTTTATCTGTCTCTGTCTCTGTCTCTGCAGGGAGCAGGCATCACAACAATAACTTTGGCACAAAATAACAGACTTAGTTTGGTAGAAAACCATATCTTTCTGGCTTACGTTGACCCTGATTTTGAGTTAAAAGTTAAGGCACAAGAATTGCTGCTTTGTACTCATGGGAAAACAGAAGAAATGAAAATTATTACATTATTCATAAATAAATGTAGCTTTAATGTTGTAATCTGTATGAATCTGTGAGCTTTAAAATATAAAAAAGGGAAAAGGCAGGACTTCTATCACTGAGTTGTGCTGCAGCTAGAATCAGCATCTAATAATCAGAATTTGTATCTCAATATGCTGTTATTGTTGTCAATTCATTACGACCACTTTTGAGCTGCTTGAATGACATTAAAATTAGGTTGAAACTGAACTTAAATGAAAGTAAGTAAACCTGAGGTCTTCAGGTTTGGTACTTCTTTTAACAATCTTGGCCCTCTGGCTGCATACAGCCGCTCTGCTGTCAGGAATCTGGGTGTTATTTTTGATAGTGCTTTTAAATCAGAAAAACAGATAAATGCAGTCGTGAAGTCAAGTTTTTTCCAACTAAGACTCATTGCCAAGGTGAAGTCATATCTCCAGACCAACGACCTTGAAAAAGTGGTTCATGCTTTTATTATCTCTCGGTTGGATTATTGTAACGCTTTGTATGTTGGACTAGATAAATCATCTCTGCATCGCTTACAAACTGTCCAGAACGCAGCTGTTCGTCTTACTAAAAAACATGAACACTTATGTCCAGTTCTGCCTTCACTGCATTGCCTTTCTGTTTGTTTTACAATTTATTTTAAGATTTTATTGCTTGCCTTTAAGGTTATAAAAGGTCTGGCCCCATCATACCTATGGGATCTCCTTAACATCCACATTCCAGTAAGAGCTTCGGTCAACCAACCAGCTTCTCTTAGATGTTCCTAGATCCAGATTATAATTCAGAGGTGATCGGGCTTTTGCGGTTTCTGCTCCCAACCTATGGAATGGTTTCCCTTTTCATATTCAGGCAGCTGAGAGGGACCACTGATTTACCACAGCACCATCTCAATATGTTGTAACAGATTAGTACATTGTCAAGTCAAACATAAATAAGAAAAGGTACAGAGTTTTCTGCAATATAGGCCACACTGGATTGTAAGACGCACTGTCAATAAATGGTCCATTTCAAACTTTTGTTATATATAAAGCGCACCTTCGTGCACCTCCCAATTTTTGTAATTTCAAAATGGACGATTTCGCTGCTCTAGCGGAGCTGGTTCGCCTGTATCAGCATTTATATGACCCCTCTATGAGAGATCACAAAGATAATCAAACGATTTAAAACTCACAGAAGGATACTCCACCGATGTAAGTGTCAAGTAGAAACGCCTCCACCACTCGCTCAGGTCCGAGCGCTGTACGCGGAGCCCTGCGCGACTATAACTGAGCCTTAATGCTGCAAGCGGTGCAGCTTTGTAGTTTACCAAAGTCGTACTAAAACATTACGACTTCTTACATATATAAGGCGCTCCTGAGTATAAGACACACTGTCATTTTTTAGTCCGGAAAATACGGTAATGATGTTTTTGATTAACGTACCTTTTGGAGAAGTATTACAACATTAATGTGTGTAATGAAGGATTATGGTGACCTTAATAAGTCCATACAATCAAAATGTGTAGACATTAATTTTTAAACCAATGTCTACAAATTTTATTCTTCAGACACTTGGAAGACATCATTTAATGCTAAAATATATCCAATAACTGAATCAAAACACAGACAAAACATTTGAATTCATAAGTGAGTTTCTGTTAGCATTACTGCTGTGATATGTTGTCAAACACAAAATACTATTAATTAATTAATTAATCACAAAATCAATTCAGATAGATTTGAGGACAGATGTAACTTTTCCTGTTTATTATTCAAAATAAGATAAATTCATAAGAAGACCCCATCATTCTGAAAGCACTGGAAGTCTCATTTGCCACAAACTCTATGTCACAAAGTAACACAAACATGTACGCATGTAATGTGCTAAAACGTTATTAAAGTGTTAAAGTGTTATTTGTCAGTCTGAGGGCGGACCCATGTAGGTCAGGAGTTTGTGAGTGTGATTTCAGCAGTCTGTCCTGGAATTGGAGAGTCACGGTGGATAAAGCCAGCATTGCCAGGGAAGACAAAGGACAAGAGTGGGAAATCACAGAGGGGATTATTCTGCAACCCTGAGCACTTGGGAAAGACCGTGTTAGAGAGAGACGGCACATAAACCACTGGGAGGCATGTCACTGGGAGAACCGGAATGGGAAAAGTGAGGAGTGAAGGGGGGGGGACAGAGATCAGAGTGGTTTTATACCAGGAGACAGGTTTAAATAAACAGTGGAGATAGGACAAGAGGTCAAAAAGGAAAGACAAGAAGACAAAAAAATCACATCATGTGTGTGTGAGTGTGTTTGTGTGAATGTCAAAGGCAGATTGAGACATGGGGTTCTTGCCGTATTTAAGAGATGTGTGCTCCTTGTGCCTAATAGTTGCAAAAACTAAGTTTCCTCAACGCGAACGGCTAAAATGACCAATGTGTCTGAGCTCCACCCTGCACCAACCGTTAGCACACATAAACCTGCGAGGTTTCATGAAGCTACAGTCTGAGGCTACGGACACTGTGTGTAGTTAACATTTAAAACAGTCACAGCTCAAGTCTTCGAAAGATTAATCAAGGGTTAGGATTTGATCTGCTACAAGAGATGAAACAGGAAAAAGAAAAGTGCAGCAGATGAGTCTGACAAATCTTCTGCTTTCATTTGTTTTATTCATATTAAGCCCTGAAGAGGTTTATTTTGAAATCTTCTAATAGCGTGACTGCTGATTTACTATTAACACTTGCAGGTTTTATTTTTCTATTCATTTTTCCCAATCTACAAACTTCTGCAGGCTTTGTGCTTGTTCAGCCAATCATTTATCAAAACATCCAGCTCAATCAGGAGGTGGGTGAGGGGATCTTTTGGTTTTTGTAACTTTTATACTTTTAATATTTTCCTCTGAGAGTTCTTAGATTCCTTCAAATACATTGTTCCTATTAAGATTTGTGTCAGCATGCTTCTTTTAGCTTTTAGCTGGTGTTCAGCAGTCCTGCAGCACTCCACATTCACACCGCATTTTTGCAGAAAATATAATAACTCATTTGTATTTGTTATCTGGGCTGTGCTTTATTACAGAGAGAACACTTTGATCCCCCTTAAAGTTTGCAAAGAAATTAACCAGTTAGCATTTAGCTCATTTATTAGCAAGCACTTTGTAATTTAAAACTTAACTATTAAGACGTTTGTCCACAAAATGCCTGCACTATTCATGAAAACAACCTTCCTACTGTTGGCACATTTGAACTTTCATCATACTTCTGCCTTTATAACAAAATCCTCAAATAGTTTTCAGCTCTTTTAAAAGCACCCTTTTGATTTAAAAGTTTGTACTTCTCTATTAAAATCCTGCAGAATTTTATTTTATTGTTTCACGCATAAAATCAGAAGTTAGGGAGGCTCCACACTAACCCAGGAAAGCTCAGTCCGCAGCTCTGAAGACGAGCTGCTCACCAACACAGATTAGCTCTGCTGAAATTAGTGTGGCTACAGGATGATTCATCAAAACACTTACTGTAGAAAAGACATTGAGTAACTCTGCAGTACAAATAAAATAGATTTCATATTTGTATTATGTAGCTAACATAAAGTGCAAGGCATAATCCTAAAAATAAACTGTCACAATCTAAAACAGTGGTGTCCAGTCCAGGTCCTGGAGAGCCAATGTCTTATAAGTTTTAGTTGTTTCTCTGCTCTTCAGCAGGTCTTCAAGCTCTGCAGATCCTGGTAATCACTCAGTCATTCAGATCAGGTGTGTTGGAGCAGACAAACACCTAAAACATGCAGGATCCTGGCCCTCCAGGACCAGGATTGGACACCACTGATCTAAAGGATCTTGCCTTTGGCTATGTGAAAATATTATTTCTTCCGATATATTAAGTGATGTTTTTATGACCTTTGTTACTGACTCTGTGATCATTTCTGTTCAGTGTTTAGTCTTTGTCTTGATTTTGTTGTTTTGTCCTCTGTTCACGACTTCCCGTTTGTTGCTCTGCTCACTTTTTGTTAAATGTCACTCAGGTGTTGTTCACTCATTGTTAGTATATTTTTTCTACCTGGTTTTCTTCATTCACTACCAGCTCAGAGCCATTGTGTCTGTTTAGAGCATTTGTCTTCACCGTCAATTGGTTTTACAGTTTTGGCCTCTGGTCCTTATCGCTCGCTGCAGAAAGGCAAAGGTGGATGATAATGTTTTGCCTGTGACTGTGTGTGTGTGTGTGTGTGTGTTGGTTGACAGGGGGAAGGTTCTGTCATGTTATCAAAATATCTCATGAACAACTGAATAGATTTTAATAAAATTCCCATAAGGTAATTACTGGATGTACATCTACAACTTATAAACGTTTAAAGTTACCCTAATTCAAGATGGCTGCCACAGCTAAGCAACTTTAGCAAATGCCAAAATTGCTATAACTCTGTCAGTTTTACAGATA
Organism: Kryptolebias marmoratus; assembly: GCF_001649575.2. Classification (NCBI taxonomy): domain Eukaryota; kingdom Metazoa; phylum Chordata; class Actinopteri; order Cyprinodontiformes; family Rivulidae; genus Kryptolebias; species Kryptolebias marmoratus. Next base: position 24,930,605 of record NC_051445.1, read on the forward strand.
TTGAGCTAAAATTTTGTGTGGCAGTAGCTGAGAGTTTTGTAAAAACGTATCAAAATGATCGAGTTATTTATTTTATTTTTTTTACAAAAAAATGACAAAGTTAAAAAAAGATCAGTTATGTGTTATCTTTTTTGTCTTTGTGATGCAGCACCATTTACCTGCAAAATTAAACAAAATTATTCATAACATTCTCTCAAAGTCTAACACAGAGTGAGCTTCCTTAAAACACAAAATTATGTGTAAGAGAAAAAATTGCTGTTTTCATTTTCACACTTCTGTTTTATATCATATAGGCATAAATGGGTGAAACATAATGACACAGCAGTCACACAGGTTTACAGATGACCAACCCAGACATTTTGAACTAGAATAATAATATTATTATACCAAAAAAGGGACTTTAAACTAGCTGCAGGATTTATGGGTGTTCCTGGTGCTTAAACCAAACAGATCTCTGTTTTACTTTAAAATCTCCCTGACTGGTTCCCAGGCTTTCAAGCGGAATGATGGGATGGAAGGGAGGAAAGGGGTGAGGGAAGAAAGTAAAAACAAGAAGAGGGAGAAGAAAAAAATGGGGTGAGGATGTCAACCAAAGGGGGATTTGGTGTGACTGCAGATTAGCAGCAGGTGCCATCATGCTAAGAAAGAACCAGATCAAACAGCTGGTTTCAGTCTCACAACTTCTGTGACGGAGAGGAAGAAGTTGGTCAGATCAACAACAACAACAACAACAACAACAAAAGCATTAAAACGTATATTGCATTGGGTCAACCCAACTCAAGATGGCTGCCTCTGCCATCTGACCCTAAAACAGAAAAATGACTATAACTCTTAGAGATATTGAGCTAAACTTTGATGTGGCTGTAGCTGAGTGTCACTCACAACATACCGTATACGCCAAGTGCACTCGCTGATTTATTGTTGGAGTCAACCCTGTCTGTCTGTTAGCAAAATATCTCATGAACCACTAGATGGATTTTAATCAAACTTTCAGAAAGTAATCACTGAATGTACATCTACAAATGGTTAACCTTTGGAGTCAACCCAATTCAAGCTGGCTGCTACAATTAAACATTAGCCAAGACAAAAAATGGCTATAACTTTGTTAATTTTGCAGCTATTGAGTTAAAGTGCAGGGTGACAGTAGCTGGGAGTCATTTCAAACACATACTCTGAGCGTGACATCCCACGATGTTGCAAGAGATCGCTCATAAAATTATCACCAATGACCAAAACAGCTACACTTCCTGTCATTTTTCATTATAAGATGAGTTGAGTTTAAAACTCTGGCATGAAAGGGGTCTGATTTCCAATCAGCTGGTCAGGATCCTTTTAAACTCTTTTTATGGGTGCACATGATGCAGTCCAGCTCTGTAAATTATAGGAAGGGTGTTGGATGGATGAAGAACTGGACAAAACCACAGCATTAAAAAAACAACACTAAAGAGGAAAGTAACACCTGAAAGCATTCAGATTTGTGGGTTTGTGGGTTTGGAGTGTCCCACACCAACAATAAGAAGCATCCGCTCCAGTCTTCCTGGCATCACATCATTGGAACACCCATCCTGGGTTTGACAGAGTATAAATGTGTGAGAAGACGTGTTTAAAAATGGTTTCATTAAATAATCTACAGACATTTTTTTATGTTGTGCAAATATGTCTTTTAAAAAGTTAGAAATGTGCAATCTACGAAAGCCCAACAACAACCTTTTCTTTTTGTTCCAGTACTTTTCCCACAGTGTTAAAGGCAATTACTACATTTGAATAGTACGATCTCAACAGTCATACCCATCTGCATGAAAATATTTTCACAATAACACGTCATACACAAGCGTAAGACATTTCCTCTGAGGCACAAACAAATACTCTCAGAGATTCTTCCTCCTGACGCTCGGTCATATGAGTGATCACGGTGGTTTGTTTTTCAAGGACATAGAAGAACAAAAGTTCCTTAAAAATCAAGTTTGTGTGTTTATTGTTACTTTTCTTACTTCTTACATACCTTTATGTTATAAAACATTATTCCATTTTAGAAAAAGCTCAAAACTGCTGACTGAAATTTCTATTTACAATAAAGACTAAATTTGATGTCAGACTCTAATGCTTTTTCATTATGAGGCTAATATTTTCTTCTTTTTTTTTTTTTTTTTTATTGGCCTCCCTTCTCCCCTTACAGCCATCCTCTCCACACCATTATTGAAAACTATTTATTCTAGTGATTATCAAGTGGAGTGTTTATTATATACATATATATATATATACATATATATATATATATACATATATTTATTATTATTATTATTATTATTTTATATTATAATATAGAAAGAAAGAGAAGAGAAAGAAAGACTACAGGCTAATATTTTCAATTGGTGAGAAGTCTGGACTGCAGGCAGGTCTCTTCTAGATTCTTCCACTATGAAGTCATGTTGTTGTAATGATGCAGCATGCAGTTTAGTATCGTCTCTCTGAAATACGCAAGACCTTCCCTGAAAAAAGATGTCATCTGGATGGGAACATATGTTGTTCTAAAACCTGCATATGATGGTGCCTTTCCAGTTAATGCACCCCCATACCATAAGAGAGGCAGGTTTTTTAAACTGTGAGCTGATAACGGGCTGGATGGTCCCGCTCCTCTTTAGTTAGGAGGACATGACGTCTGTGGTTTCCAAACAGAATTTCAAATTTCCGCTTCGTCTGACCGCAGAACAGTTTTCTAGGCATCAAATACTGACATAGTGGCTCAGAGATTTCTTCAGATTCTTGAAATCTTTAGATGATATTCTGAACTTTAGATGATGAGATATTCAAAGTTATCCCAATTTTCCATTGAGGAACATTATTCTAAAATTGTTTCATGATTCTTAGACAAATTTTTTTACAGACTAGTGAACCTCTGCTCATCTTTACTTCTGAGAAATTCAGCTTCTCTAAAATGTTATTTTTATACTCAGTCCTGTTTCTGACCTGTTGACAATTAACCTAATTAGTTGCAAAATGCTCTTCCGTCTGTTTCTTACCTGCAGCACTTTAACAGGCTTTTGTTGCTGCCGTCCCAGCTTTTTTAATTGTGTTGCTGCTATAAAATTCAAACCTCAAACCTTCTATTTTTCCTAAAAAATGATCAATTTCTTCATTTAAACATGTGATATGTTTACTAAGTTCAATTGTGATTAAAATTTGAAAATTATTAAATTATGTTTTTATATAAATTTTACAAATCATCTCAGTTTTTTGGGAAGTTGTACAAATATAACTTATTTTCACTGCAGTGATCACTGCAGAAACAACCATGATGGCTCCGTGAACCCTGCTCCTGCGTGATGAAGAAAACAGCATCATCTGACAGGCTGCATCATTTCCAAGAGCTCCTGCTGTTTGAAGTCATGTGCAGATAATGTGTGTCAGCCATGTGTTCCTGTTCCCCCAGCTCTGGGTTCACTCCACACTGTGCTCCAGCCAAATGCCTTCAAATCTGTCGAGCATCGAGCAGCTCCACCACCTTGTCAGTAGATTTTGTCAGCCTTACTGCCCCAATCTTCATTGTGAGAGCTGATTTCTTGTCTAAAGCTGCTTTGTGGGGATTTGTCTATGCAGCGTCACGTTCACTGCTTCTGCAGCGGACTGTATGTGTGTGTGCCGAAGCTTTTCACACTGTCTATTCGTTATCGCAGCTCCATTACACGTTAGTCTTTATCCAGATCTGCCTGAAAGTTACTGCCCGCTGTCTCAGCTGAACCAAGACATCCTCAAAGGGCAACGTCACAAATATGTTCTGACTGTGGTGATTTGGCTTTTTTCCCTAGGTTTTGTTTGTTTTATTTGGATTTTAGTTCTTTGCTTTTTGTTTTGTCTCATGTTCATGTTCATTTCCACTCTCCCCCAGTCATTCACTTGTCTGTCAGCCACGCCCATCTACACCTGTCCCGACTCAGCAATCATTCCACCTGTTCCCACTCACCTCGTTATCCTCAGTGTTAAAAACCCGGTCACTCTTCCCATATCTCGCTGATCCATTAATGTTTGTTAGATGTTTGTTGTCCTCGCTCTGTGTTTCTGGTTCTAGTCTTTTGAGTTCGGTTCCGTTTATGTATTTAAATTTAGTTTTTGCTTGTTTGCTGCCATGTCAGCTTTTGTTTTCGTTTGTTCATTAGTTCATTAGTTTAATAAATTTGTTCATTTTCTTTACAATGAGTCTGCGCTCTGGGTTCCTCTCCGTCATCGCCACTCGGCATGACACTGACCAAGCCCATTCAGGGGATATAAGTTCATCAAATTCAGGTGATTAAACTGAAGAGTGACTTCTTAGGACATTTAAGGAGGAGAATGCAGGAGGTTCAGTTTAAAGGCGGAGCAGTCCTTGAAGGAGTGCCTGTCGCCCGCTGCCTTTCATGCCAGAGGTCTGAACTAAGACCATCTCATGATGAGAAGGGATGGTTGTAGCTGTTCTGGTCAAACCTTGGAGATGACGTTATGTGACATGTCATGTGATATCGCAAGTCCTTGTGAGATGTGTTAGTGCTGCAACCATCCACTGGTTCATAAGATATTTTGCTAACGTTACAAAAACATTATTACCTTTGCCCTCAGCAATGGGTGATAAGTAGACCAGATAAACAGAGTAATCTGACGTGAACCAAATAGTACCTTTAGAAACCTGAGCAGGTGGTCCTGTTTTTGCCTGAAGTACTTCTGTTTTAACTATAAGGAACCAGTTGTGTGTTGTTGTTAAATCACAAGTTTCTGATTATCTGCAGATCTGCCTGTTTGTGCCTCTGGACTAGTTTGCTCTCTCCTGGTGGATGGATTTGGTCTTCAGAGAAAAGAACTGGTTGAACTTGTGTTTCTAGATCAGTACAGTCAGACCCTCCCACAGATAACACTTCTGTGTGTATACTTTGTGTTTTTATATAATTCCTCCTGCCTTGTTGGCATGAAATTTAAGATGCTGGGAGAATCTAAAAACTTAAGACAAAAATAAAAGATGTTTTAGGCTTCGTATTTGGTTCCAACCTCAGACCTGAAGTTGTTTGATTCATTTATGTTCTGTTGCACATCCGCTATTTGTTTTACTTTGGTGTGTTTAATTTGTTGAATTATTCATTTTATTTTCAAGGTTTTTCTCAAGTTCACAAAGAGGTGGAAAAAAGTCAAAAAGGTAAGCGATTTGTTTCAGCTTCTTGAACGTTTCTTTTTTTCCCTCCCACTTGTTTCCGATGAACTACTGCCCGTCTGGGATAAAAGTCAGTGAGGCTGGTTCTAGGAGGACCAGGGTTGGGTCTGAAGCATCGATCACGTGATTTCAGGGAGGCTGAGGCAAGCCTCGAAGCGCGGCGTCATTGAAATGTGGCCTTCGTGCTCTGTGCGGGATTCGAAGCTTTGGTTCGGTTGGCCCATCACTAGAGGAAACTAACAGGAAACACGCTGAACAAGAGGGATCTCCAAAGAAAAACAAGGGAAAGCAAGCAACACCACAAAAACCTCAGGATCATGACAATGTCTCAGTGCATTTCTATGAGGAATTTTTTTGGGGGGTAAATAAAGATTAATTATCCAAAAAGGTATTAAAGTAACAAATACTAAAAGTCATAGCACACTATTCCTGATAGAGCTGAATGTTTTGACTTATGAACGGTTCAAATAGCTGAGAGTATGCTGAAGTAGTTACGGTCCAGAAAAACAGTTATTATCAACAAAACAAAAGTGTCAGTGCTGACTCAGCATCCACACTAATAATGTCAAACTACCCTGGATTATTTCTTACGCCTGTCTGATATTCGAACTGTTGCTTGGTGTCTTTTTGATGTTGTGTGTCTCCCAGTGAAACTGAACTTGTTTTTATTTGCTGATGGTGGTTGATTTAAGCTCCAGCTGAACTTTAAGCGTCAGGGTTGACAGTTTTACGAACTCCTTCAGTAACAACTATCTGATGCTGATTGCATTTGAAATGATCCTGCATGGGGCCCTCAATACTGTGAACGCAGCGCCTGCTGTGTCACTCGCTAATGCAACAAATCCTGGAGGGGATTTATAAAGGAAACCATGCCATTAGTGGTTAAGGCAGCTATTATACGGTCCCTCTTTCTCAAAAGCCACACACACACACACACACACACACACACACACACACACCACCTCATACTGTTAATGGTGGATTAGGTCTTTTCCAGAAATGTGCTTTCTGTTTGAGGTGATTAAAAAAGCCACGGTGAAAACTGACTAATTAAATTTGTGATTCGTGAGATGCTTCTATTCCTTCTCCCACAGGAGATCCTTTAAACCTTTGCAGAAAAAAATTACATTCACATAATATGGTTTTAACCTGTAGATACTGGATGTGTGTACAGTGGTGAAATGAAATATATACAACGAGATTACAGTGAGCTTACTTACCTCTGTTGTTGTGCAGGGACTGTATTTACCTGCAGAGAAAAACAAGAAAGCAGCGTAAGCAACAAATAAGCCCCAACGTGAAACTTACGCTTATGAACACACGGCAACAAAAACAACATTGTTGAGTCAGGCGGCATGAATGCTGTACGTGCAACGGCAAGAGCTTTTAGCATGTGGCCGTGGATGCACTGTTGCTTTCATAGCTGGCATTGTTTCAGGGATTAAAACAATACTTTAGGAAGTTTATTATGACTAATGGAGAAGTGTGTTGAAATCTGCCACTTCAAAGTGATGTAATCATCTTGGTTTTAACAACAGGTTCCCGTACTTCTTACTGTGCTAACTGCTTTAACAAAACTACTGCTTCGTGTCGAATCTTCATCAGCTTGACTTGCATGTGATCTGCGATGACAACCTTTCCTATAAAGCCGTGTCACGTGAAAGGACGACCCTCCTGCAGGCTACGGCCGCCACTTTTTAGTTCCTGATGGAACGAGCAGCTGACAGACGATCCTTTCAACAAGCAGGGCGTTTGTTCGGTAACGCTCAGGAAAGCAACATCACGCCCGCTTTGACTTAGTCACGACTTCAGCTTGAGTCAGCAGATTCAGACACCGTTCTGCTGAAATGAATGACGTGTTTCTGAGCAGTGAAACGAGGCGGAGCGGATCCGCTGAGCTTCCTTAACCATGGTGAAGAATCTGAAGACATTACGTCCGTTTGTAACAGAAACAACATATTAACATTCGTGAGGATTTTCTGGAGGATCTGCTTCCATGAAGTGTGTAATTCAACGTGTAAAGTGACCTAGAAACAGATGTAATAAAAAGAATCCTGCAGAGGCAAGAAAATCTGGATTTATTTAAAGCCAGTTTCAAAGATGAGAGTTCCCTCCAAAACGTAACTCCATCAAGCATTTAGCATTGATTTATCCCATTATTTACATGACTGCCTCTGGCCAGCTAAGCTTGCAAGGAGCCAACCCTGAACAGAGCAGCAAAACGTTAATTGGAACAACCGATTTCTCCGAAAAGGAAGAACTGGTTGTTTCACTCAGCAATTTAGTGTAAAACATGCTGAAAATCGCTCTGATTTTCAAACGCATGTGGTGTGAATCCCATCAAAGCAGGAGTTGTGCATTTTAAATACACGTGAAAACAAAAAGCATAAATGCCAGAGTTTAAAGTAAAATCATCTTGTGCTAAGAAATCACAGAAATATAGCTGTTTTGTTGAAATCTTCAGATCTCATGCAGTCTTGTTAGCTCTCAGAGGATGTATTCAGAATTACTCTCAGCTACTACCACACCAAATTTTAGCTCAATATCGGTATAACTGTATGTGTTATAGCCCATTTCTGTGTTGGCTAATGTCGATTAGCTGTGGCAGCCATCTTTAACTAGGTTGACTCCAAAAGTTAATCAGTTGTAGATGTTCATCCAATGATTACTTTCTGGGAGTTTCATTAAAGTCTGTTTTTTGGTTCATGAGATATTTTGGTAACAGACAAACAGGGTTGATTTCACCATTTAATGACAAACTGTCGTCTAAGGTCAGTAAGCTGTGGCGGCCATCTTGAATGGAGCTGACTTCAGCAATTAATGAGCTATAGTTGTACATCCAAATGTTACTTTCTGAAAGCTTCATTAAAAATGGCCCACTGGTTCATGAGATATTTTGCTAACGCTACAGGCAAACTAACCTTCCACCTTCGGCAGCAGGCGACAACTAAACACTGAGACCGAAGAAGACAAATAGGGCGTTTTACAAATACACACGTCAAAAAAGAAACAAGAGAACATGAACAACAGCTGTTTAAGTTCTGCACGATGTGGCGTTATGCAACAGTGAGTAAAAGATTAGACTCCCCTTTTTTATTCAATGGTTTCTTCCATCATTCTAAAAATAGCCCATTCATTCTGAGCATAAACACACAACTAGCCTCAGAGTCACAGCTGCGCCTCGCATTTTCTTACTAGACAAAGCCCGGTGCAGCTATTGATGCAAAGGCTATAACATTAACTGTGTGTGTGTGTGTGTGTGTGTGTGTGTGTGTGTGTGTGTGTGTGTGTGTGTGTCTTTACACAGGTTAAGAGCACATCCTTCAGTCCACTTATAGCCCATTAGGAAACAAGTCTGATAGATTGACATTTACTTAGCCTGCTCTGCTCTCTGTAAGGAAACGTAATCACAGCGAGGACGTTCACGTCTGACAGGAAGTAAAAACAAGGTGTTGGTTTGGTTTAAGTGGATCGGCGTTAAACCCACTGAAGGAAGCAGAACACACACGGTGCTGCCTGATGCGTTTGGATCAGAATCCTGGGGTAAACTTCGTAAAATATTACAAATCATTTCATCTCATAACTTCAAGAATAGCAATGTCAGCTACTATTAATATTAATGGTAGTAATAGTAGTGTCAGTTTTATAAGAATAAAATATAATACAGTGGGTTAAGTATTTATTAGTTAGTACCGTTTATGTTGTTGGAATGTAAATTAACAAAATTTACACAAAATAATCTAGATTAAATAAATTAAACGGGGGAAAGTTTGTTTTAAATAATGTTAAAAAGTGTAAAACTGAAAAGTGGTGGTGCATATATATTCACCCCTCCTTGATTTGAAGCCATGATCATTTAACACACAAAACCACAGTTAGTTAAACAGGATCCACCTGCAGGCGATCTAAGAGTCAAATAAAATAACCTCAGTATACAGCACCTGTCCTCATACAGCCCCCAGAACCAGCAGCAGTGAAACACCTACAAGTAGTCGGGGCTACCACCAAGCAGGAGACATCACGAAGACCAAGGAATGCAGAGACAAAGTTGTGGAGAAGTACAAGTGGTTTGTAAAAAAAAACTATCCCAGAGCCCTGAACATCCCAACGAGCTCCTCTGAATCCATTATTAGGAAATGGAAAGGTGACGTCACCTCAGCAAAACCGCTGAGAGAGAGGCGTCCACCAAAATTCACAGACGGGCAAGAAGGACTTTGAGAGCAAATAAGTAAATAAACGTCTCAAATTTCAGCTCCAAGAATGTGGAAGAAGGGGCTATGGTCAGACAAGACTAAAACTGAACTTTTAGGCCATCGAGGACAACACCACATTTGGGACAAATCAACCACCTCATGCTGAAAGCACCACCCCTACAGTGAAGCATGGTGGTGGCAGCATCATACTGTGGGAATGTTTTTTTTTATTTTATTTTTTCAGCAGGAAAACTGTTCAGAGTTAAAGGAAAGATGGATGGAGTAAAACACAGAGACCCTCCAGCAGGACGATGATCCTAAACTCACCACTGAAGCAACACACTGCTGCTTTATGGAGAACCCGGCGAAGGTCCTGCAGGGTCCAGGTAAAGCCCAGACCCGAGTCCACCTGAGAATCTCAGATTTGATTTAAACATTATTGGACACAATCAGCATCCATCAAGCCTGAAGAAGCTGTGTGGTCACGAAGAAAGGACAACGATTCTAGTGGTCTGATGGACCAAACTTATGGAGGCGTACCTGAAGAGACTTGGTGTAAAGTATAATCAGATTTGGGGGGTAAATAAATTCACATGCACTATTTTTTTATGTTTAAAACTAGTTTTTCCCCATTTAACATTATTGATCTGAAATATTTTAGTGGAGGTAATCCAATTAAAAATCCAATTAAAATCCAGGTTGTACACCAACAACATAGAAAGGAGACCCTCTGTATTTACAGAACATTGCAGTGAATCTTTTAATATGTAGCAAATACTCTTCTCTGACTTTATTAGACTTTATAATAGGTTGCTAATTATCTACAGGGGCTTTCCTTGTCATGCACAGAGGCAAAAGTTTAAGGAGGCCCAGATCAGCCTCCTGAAAGTACAGGGCTGAATCATCATCTCCCCTCAACCCAGTCAGTGGACACATCAGATCTTAACCACTGTCTGGAATCAGATGGAGCAGAATTAACACACTGATCTGATGTGAGGAGGCAAAACAGCCATGATGCGCGCACACACACACACACACACTGCTGATGATGAGAAAAAGACTGGTGGAAATCACGAGAGCAGCTGGAGTCTGAGATGGCATTCTTTTGTGTGTCAGGGATCAGATGGTGCGTAATGGAGCCTCTGTTGGTTGTTTTGCTTCAGCAGATTGATCACTCTGACAGGAAAACATAAAATCGACTGGCCCTTATAGATGTCAGCTGAAATGTTCTGTTTCAATAAATTGGGCTGTTAGGCCAATAATGAACTGTGGTCCCGCAGTAATATTCAAACCAGCCCGGATTATTGGTTTTCATGCCTTTCTGATTGATTTTCGGTCTCTTTTTTTCTTTCATCTCGGAGCTAAGATCTGCCAAGCCTTCAGCACACCGAGTCCTAACATTTTACCTCCACAGCCGTGGTGATCCACCCTCACAGAGCCGTCCTTCCCTATCCTAACATCCCCGGGTCCCGATATCTTCCCCGGAGCCGCCGCCGGAGCCGGGGACGCTCCGGCGGCGGCGGAGCTCCTGCTGCCCCGGTGCGCCTCCGCCAGCGTCCGGCAGCACTGGTAGCACACCGCCCATGCCTGCTCCTCGTTGATGGGCTGGCTGTAGAGCTTCAGGATCTCCTCCAGGGACAGGTCCTCCGCCCCGGCCTCCTCCTTCGGCGGACTCATCGCGTCGCGGTGCCGCTCCTCATCCCGGAGAGTCGGTGCCGCAGCCTCCGTCATCCTCTCACCGTCATCTCAGCGCGGGAGGCCGGAAGAGAGCGGGTCCAGGCCGATCTGAGGGGAGCAGAGAGGGTGCATCGATGCTCCGCTGTTCCTTCCCCCCACCCCGACACACACACACACACACACACACACACACACACACAGTCCACCCCGCCCGTCCGGCGCTCAGGTTTTATTTCCAAGCGTCATAAGACGGTGTGTGTTCAGCCTTTGTGATTTCAACATTCACGGCCTGTATGTGTGTGTGTGTGTGTGTGTCTGTGTGTGAGAGAGAGAGACATCCCAACCCTGCAGGGTCACTCCATCACATGATCTGTTTCTCCTCCACACACACACACATTTTTTTAGTCATTTCTTGGAGGCTTTCTTTCAACCCTACACACAATCCCAACACACTAAAAACTGCTGGGTGATTTTGATAACTCAGATTTGGGTGAAAGTTGTTGGGTTGGTTTGACCAAGTATTGGGTCAAAAAGTTTGATTCGCTGGGTGGGTCGGAGAAGAGCTTTATCAGCTCTTCAGCCTGCCTGAAGGGGACCAAATCAGATCTGACTGGACCTCTGCTTTAAGCTGTAATAAGTAATGAAGATAAGATAAAATAAGGCAAGGTTGCACTTTATTGATTCCCAGCTGGGGGAAACTCATGACTAAAAAAAACAACAGCAGTGAAGACAGTACAACACTGTCAGGTTTAGGGGAAAACTGGAACCAAGAATGCAGACTTTACACAAGGACTCGAAGGAAAGAAAAAGATTTTAGACCTTGCATGGCAGCAGATTCCTTACCAAAAAAAAGTAAACTAAAAACACACAAAAAAAAACAGAGGGCCGACACAGCAGCAAAAATACTAACAAAAAAGATCCACGAGGCTCATATGGCCGACCAGACAGGGAACGGCAGAGAAGTGAGGACTGAGGGAATAAACAGGACTGAGGCTGATGAGGTTAGTGCCGGCAGCTGACACTAATGAATATGAGGAACAGGTGTGAGATGAGGAGCAACTGACTGAGGAAGAGTGACTAGTAACACACAGGGAGACATAGAGAAAATAACTGAGTATATAATAACAAAAGGAAACTGAGTCACTAACACACAGGAGTCATCATCACCAAACATCCTTTCCAATGTGTCTAAAATTACAATGAAGACTTTGACATTTCTTAAAGATGTAATGACTGCCGTCTCCTCGTGTCTTTACCTGACATGCAGGCCCAAATCAACAATGACTGGAAGCTTACATGTTTTATTCATGCAGTCATCTTCATACACTTCTGTTTGGGTGTTAATGATGGCTTTCATTTGTCCTTTCTGTTTGAAAACCAGGTGATTTCAGGTGATTTCTTACAGTTCGGTCACAGACATTGACTCCACTTGTTTCTCATTTGGTTTGTTTGCGTTTTCTGTTTTTAAGACATTTTGCTTTAAGTTTTCTATCTTGATGCTTTGATTTGTTCCTCAGTCTACCAGAATGCTTCATTTTACAACCTGCCATTTTGTTTGTACTTGGTCCAGATTTCAGACCCATCTGAGTGGAAACAACCAACATCTTTTTAACATTCTGTGATGATTTACCTTCATGAAGAAGTTTTCTAATCCTCCGCTTTGTTTCAGCTGACATCTCTGGTGTTGGAGTCATGATTCACATCAGTCTGTTTTGTTCAGCAGCTCTCCAAGATGAGCTCTTTTAAAACTGAAGGCTAATTAGCAGATTTAATCTGATGCTCGTGTTTGTTTTAGAACTGCAAATTTTTCTTTGATCTAAAAACAAAAAAACAAAACAATCGTGACTGACTACAACAATAATAGTCCTTTTTAAAATTATTTCCTAATTACAGAAGCTTGAAATTTTGAAAAATTATAGTTTTGTGGCATGTCTGTGAATACAAAATTAAACAACATCCTCGAAGAGTTGTGATTCCATCTTTTTTTGTCAGGTGCTGTTATCTACACCCTGATGCTGCCTACATACTTCATGTTCACCTCCTATATGACCATGTTAATACGATGTTAGACAGCAAATCACAGTCAAGCAGTCTTAACATTTTGAATCAGCCACTAAATCAAACACAAACATTAGTGTTCAGGCTGTAGTTTTTTTTTATTTACACATAAATTCACAACTTTAATGATTTAAATCATATTTAATCAATCAGTGGCTTCCACGACACTCAGATATAGATCTCTTATTGACAGCAGATACAACATGAAACACCACCACACACTCAGATAACATCTTGGTTTACAACGTCTGCAGGCTTTGCCCACAGTCTCTGAAACACATCCCAGATGCGGTTGCCATGGGGACAACGATGACGCTGCCCATATGTAAACACAAATCTCTGAACACTGACAGCTATAAATACACACCAGCACATGTGGAATGACAGGAAATACACACCCTCCGTCCTCGTTTCTTTGTCGACTTCGTGTGAAAAAGGAGCAAATCACCTGCACTGCTTAAGATGAAACAAAAATAAGATAGAAAAGGTTTCGTGTGTTGGTTGTAGAAGTGGTAGAAGCTTGTTGACGAGCCTTTTCACCACAGAGACTGATCATGCAGCAGCTGATGGGGAGGGGACAGCGTGACAGGAGGAAGAGAATGAATCAACACTCAGCGGGAGAGCACAGACATGGCAGATAATTAAGCTTTAAAATCCAGCAGGTTGCAGTCGATCTTGTAGTAAACGTAAGGATAGTACTCCTGCTGGGTCAGGTTCAGGCCAGGGATGTCCATCGTGGACTGGAGGGGGAAAAACAAGAGACAGCAGAGTTAGTGTGCAAACTTCCTGCAGCAAAGGCTGTCTCATCCGGCACGGCATCGGGGTTGGTTTGAGACGAACACAACCGGGCTAAAGGACTACAGCGACGTCCACAACGTCACAAAAGCGGAATTAATTTTAAAAGGTGCGGGATGATTTCAGAAAATTAACATTTCACAGACTGAGGCAACAAAACCGAAAATACTGAAGCAAAACAGCGAACCCAGCAGGATAAGATCAGCAGTTTGTCTGGTTATGTTGAGCTGAAAGTTAAAGTTTTTTGTGTCACAAAGGAGGCGCCCTTTGACCCCCGATATATCTCCATGGCAACAAAGGCTGGAGCTGATGAGGAGGTCAATTTTCCAAACAAATTGTCCGGAAGAAGAGGTTCACTTATTCTTTCCTTAACGATATCCCAGAAAAACTGAGTTAGAGACGTTTTTGTCCGTTGGCTGTGGCGGCCATCTTGAATCAGGTTGTTCTCAAAGCAAAGTGAAATCTTCTATTTTTTCCCACTTTGAAATAGCAAAAACCTTTGTCTTAGTTACCTCAGTTATTTTAGCCATGGCGTACATTTTCCTAATACAAGAAATATTTTTAAGTTTTCATTTCGAATGTTTTCATGTCTGTGCTGCTTGAAGAAGCGTGTTCCTGATGGAAGGGAGTAAGTGTGTGAACAGAGCCCTCACATCAATGATAGCTGCTGCACTGCTGTCCAGAGGTTTGTACAGATCGTTCAGCACCTCCCTCAGCTTCTTCATGGTCTTCTTGTTCGGCTGCAGGAGCATGGCCTGAAAGTTCACCGGCAGCCCGTACCTGGAAGGAAGAAAAAAAAAACAGGAGATGACGTCGAGCCCCACTGAGACGTGACGCATCCTGCAAAACTCCTGGCACTAAAACATGCAGCGTACGGCACTACTGCCCCAAACAGGTAAAAGTGAGGACAACTCAGTACCTGAGAACAGATTCAACAAAGACTCTGAGGGCTTTGATATGAATCCACGCGATGAAGGCTTCACTGAAGTTCACTTTCAGCCATCGGACCAGAGGACCCTGCAGAGACAAAGAGCAGCAAATCATTGTTGCAACCACCTGCTGGCACCACTTATTTCAAATATTGTATTGAATTTTTTTCTACCAAATTATCAGGCCTAAAATGTTCGTTCCTACATTTTTAGAATGTGAGGCAGGCCTGAAAAGCAGGAATAAATTACAAAATAAAATGAATTAATGAGAAAACATTAAATATCTTGTATATATTATATATAATGTCTGCTATGAAATGAAAGTCAAAGTAAATAGATTCTCTTTGTCATCCAAACTTGTTTCTAATTTTCTGTAAATACAGAGCAGATAATAGTTTTTTTCCCATAATGTACAAGATCTAAAGCATGTAGGTGTAAAATAGTTGCCAGTTTTATATATTTACACACATTTACACAGAAGTTAATGGTTAGAAAGTTAAATAATTGAATGTGCAGTGAAATGTTCATCCCAAACCACATGTAAGATTTGATATGTTTTGAATAAAACATCATAAAAACCCAAGAGTCAATAAACTGAACCATCAGCAAAACAAACGTCCTACAGAAATGAATCTATTTTCAAATCAGCTCGCATCTAATTCACTTACAAACTGCTTCTTCTTATCCGTGGAGAGCCGTGTCATCTCCTCTTTGTCGGCCTTCAGCTCTTCTTCGTTGTACTGAAAGTCTCTCACTGTGAACCTACGAGAACAGAAATCAGCTTTAATTGCTCGCACACAAGATGATGAAGATCTGTAAAGATGCAGGGCTTCTCCCCTTAAAGATGTCTTCTGTTTTTGATTTTTAGTCACACCTAAATGATCTAAAGCTCTGCAGGCCTCACTCATCTCAGTAAAGGTCAGAGTTCAGGATTCAACTAAGAGATAAAAATGTCCTCTACAAGAAAGTTTAAAAACCAGAACGCCTGCTGACCAAAACGAACCCAAAGACCCGTCTCACATGTACCAAAAAACCTCTTGATGATCCTCAAGACTTTTGAGGAAATATTCTGTGGACTGACGAGACAAAAGTGGCGTCTTGTCTGGTGTGAAAGTAACACTGCATCTTAGAGAAAGATCATCATAGCAACGGTCAAACACGGTGGGTGTAGTGTGATGATCTGGGGCTGGTTGACTTGCTGAAATTGATGGAACCATGATTCAGATCTCCATCTCAAAAATCCTGAAGGAAAAGGTCCGACCATCAGTTAGGACTGTGACCTTAAGATCAGGCTCCCCTGGGTTCTGATCGACTGCCAAGGATGGCACAACCAGTGATTAGGTTTACGGGGGGCCAGGTTGGTTTGGAGAGCTGTTTTTGTTTAATAAATTAAATCATCATTTAGAAACTGCATTTTGTCTTTACTTATCTTTGTCTGATATTAACATTTGTTTGATGAGCTGAAACATTTTAGTGCGACAAAAACAGAAAAATCTGTGACACTTTCACAGCACTGTACAAGCGCAGATACTTAACATCTCAGAAACAGAAACATGTTGGTCAAATGTGAGAAAATAACAGCTTCCTCCAGCCTGCAGCTCTTTCTTTGTGATATATAAAATTAGAGCCTTTAACCGTATATTCATTCAGCAGAAATCAGTTTTTTCCCCCCATGTAGATACTAGATACACCTTTTGTGTGTGACTTATGAAATGTTTAGTGACAACAGAACCAGAGCAGAAAAAAGCTCCTACTTGTTCTCTCTGGCTTTGTGTTTGAAGTCATCGATGGCTTTCCTGAACAGAGTGACGCTGAACAGCCCGCTGTCGTAGTCCTCGAACAGCAGACTGGAAGAAAACATGCAGACTTCCTTTACAGAAGGAATAACAAATCCCAGAAAGACCTGGAAACATCCGGACGTTACATTTAGTTGTTTCTTTTATCTAGCTTTGGGCTTACTTTGTAGATCGAGGCACCACCATCTCCGCAAGGGTTTCATATGTTTTCTGCCAGTCGGGATACGAAGTCCTGAAAGAACAAAACGCCACCGCATTCTGTCACCAAAAGATCATTTCAAATTCAAAGCTTTGCATCGATCAAGACCCGTTTGTGCTCACTTTGGTACAACCACCAGCAGAGTGATGAGGTACTCCGAATCGAGAACAAAATCTTCTTTTCTGACAATGTCAGCCAAGCTCCTGGTCAGCAGGCTCCCCCTGGTGGCAGAAAACGATGTTGCAAAGGCACGAACCCAGCAGGAAAAACATGTCCCAAGATAAAAAATAAAAAAAAAAGAGAAACAATTAAAGAAATGTTACAAAAATGTAAAGACAACAGATGATGATGAATGATTTAAAGAGCTGGTAAAAACAAACAGCTCTTCAGCCTAATTTTAATGTATTGTTCGACGTGAACGACCGAACGTGGATCACTCACGCGTTCTTCCTTTCCAAGTTCTGCAGGTTTCCCTTCAGGTTATTATAAGCTGACGCTCTAGCCTTTAAGTCGTTGTCAATCTGGGTTACTTGCTGAAAAAAATATATACACAAAGGCTAAAACCTCTAAATACTTCAAGAAGACGTGTTTAACAACTGTAATACGGCGAAATCTGGGTGTGACAAATCACAACTAACTTCTCCCCAGGACAGAGACAATCCACCAGACAGAAGATCTGAATCTCTAGTTTTCCTCATCTAGCTGACCTACCTTTGAGATGATTTCAGAGATGTTCTTAAGAGACTGTTTTATTGGGTATTTCGCCATATCCCACTGGAATCTGGTGATGTAGGTGACAAGATCAACTGGAAAACAGGCAAGAGAAGACACGTCAAGCCTTTTTCTGATCAAAAGGTGTGAAAGATCGTCATGTCTTACAACATATGTTAGTAAAAGGAGTCATTGCTGCACTGTTTATAAAGTTCTGCAGATCCTTCTGAGCAGTTTTGATTTAAAGAACTTAAAGTCAGAAAAAAAAATATTTGTTTCAAATCTATAGATTATCCAGAATACAGCTACCTTGATGCTAAAAGATACCTAAGTTAGAAAAGTTTTTTATGATTTTATTCTTACACAAAGACGTGTCTGAGGCTGTGTTCACACCTTGCACTTTACATTCATTCTGAGTGATTCTGAGTGGTTCACACCTGGCCATTTAAACGCAGGTCTGCTGATGTCGCTGTAAAATTTACAATACATTCATACATTTGAACTGTATCATTATTCTGTAGAGTTATCTCTCGATGAGCTCAATTACCTAACAGATGTGATACAAGAGAAATAAAGGCGAATAAACTGATTGTGATTTCATTGTCTACACAGCTTCGCCATCAGCTCTGTGTTTAATTAAGTGGATGTAATGTGAGACTGTTGTCCTGTGACTGACAGCACGTTACAGCTTACGGTGACCACAGCGGGTTCACTCAACTCTAAAACAATCAGAGAAAAACAAACCAAAGAGAAACTCAACACACTGCATCCTGTAGTCCACTCGGGTTAATAAAAATCTCAAGAAAACTGATTTTTTTTTCATGGAGAAGGGTTCTGATAAACAGCTCACAAAATCTTTTAGTCAAAACAAAAACAGGAAAGCCAAATATTCCCAAAGACGGCTGTTTATTGTCTTTAATTAGAGGGAACTGAAGATTTTTTTTTCCCCTTGAGACATTCACTCATGGTCACATGAGTTAAATAGGAGGTCCTACAGTAGGCCTCCGAATGGACTGCTTTCAGACTGCCAACCGTATGTGGATAAAAGGAGTCCAGACCACCTACGAACCACCTCAATGTGCACTAAAACTGTTTTCACTCAGAAAACCTTCAAGGTGGCCTAAACCCCTCTAATCCACCTGCCAAAGTGGTCTGAGTGAAAATGGTTTTAATGCACACTGAGGTCGTTCCCACTTGCATGTAGCGCTATCCAATCCAATCACTGAGGACAGAACTTGGTGACAGGTCTGAACAGGGCCTAAGACTGCTGAAAACGTATGAACTTGTGTGTAGAATTATGGTAGTCGTCACTGCTCAGGAAAGTTTGCAGCATTTGCCTCTTTTAGTTTCTTTTACAAACTTATTAAAGCCACAAAGAGTAAAAACCGTTACTGTACCTCCATTGGCCAGCAGGTTCTCCTGCACCTTGTCCCGACTGTCCTCCAGCACGTCGGCCATGTACTGAGCCACCTTCTTCACCACACTGTGAACACCCAGGAGACATCACAACATGATGAGCGGTCTTAAGTGGCAAGTTCTGCAAGCAGGCTCGGCCTTAACACCTCCAAGTGCGGCACAAACAGGCAGGCACATCAAAAAGGTTCTCACGTTTCTGTTAAAGTAAATCTTGACAAGATATGAACACGTTTCAAAGGTTGAGATTTTTAGCAACACGGTTTAGCAGCAGATCGAAGCAGAAGGAAAGAGCCGGAGCCAAGTCACATTAGATGGCTGAAAGCTTCAAAAGAAAGCACATTAGACCCTTAACTTTGACCTCTGATATTTGTAATGTGTTTTATTGTTGGTATCGTGACAATTGTTATCAATCTATTGGCCTCAAAGTTTAAATAAAGCAAAACATACATAAATAAATGCAAGTTAGCACATTTTTATCCCACATATGCTAGAGTGAAACTTCAAAAAGGAAGTAGAGTGACAGGCTGAAGGCAGACAAGTGAAACCGTGTTGCAAGGTTGGTTTTTCTCACAGCTGTGGAAATCTCCACAGAGGAAGCAAAGCAGAGCTCGGGCAGTAATGGCTGTGTGTGAGTTCTGAGTGTCAGTATTTCCAAAAGACTACACTTGGGCCCACATAAATCATAAGACATAAATATGACTAAAGGCAAAGCTGCTGATGTGTCACTCAGCCGTAAATTGCCAAGTTTAGACTGCTGGACTGACTAGCTTCAGGTTCCTGTGAAATTCCTCATTGTTGGAAGGTCAGAGAGGAGATTAGAGAAAGCTAAGACGGCTGCATCAGAGGATCAGTGGTGCATGTTAAAGTTTTCAATATTTTTTTAAACACAGGTAGATCGGGAAGGTGAGCTAGAGTGAAATTTCTAGCTATAAAGTCAGAAAACACAAGTTGCATACCTTTCAACAAAGGAATCTAATTTGGCCAGTTCGTCTGATAGTCCCACCAAGACGTCAAGTGTCCCGACCTGTTTTAGACACAAAAACAAGAAGAAATGTCCTCAGAATTCTATCAGATTATTTCTGTGGTTTTGGATCATTTTCAAGTGGGGTCAGCAAGGCTGTGTTTGAACATCTGAGGTTCAATCAGCCTGCAGTGACACCCGGGGGGCCCCTGTGTGCTTAGGACGGCGCCTCTTTGTCCAGAGCCGCTCAGGCATCACTAACTGTTCCAGGAGGACATTACAGCCCCATGTGGAAGCAAAGTCAGTGGGATAATTCACCTTCGGTGCAGAGAGGGGGACGGAAGCAGTCAAACTGAGCTGTTTTTTGGTCAAAAAACTTAATCTGAACAACATTTCATCATGCAGGCAACCAATCTGTGTAAGGACTGCCTTTCAAACGGACAATCATCTTACTCTTGACAGTGGATCCTCACGGTGAGTGCTCGTCACGCTACTTATAGAGTTTAAATGTGTGACGGTATTATCCTAAAAAGTGCAAGAAGGAAACCTGTGTTTTTTACAAAATTAGATGAACAGAGTGGCTCCGTCCTGGATGCATGAGAGGAGAAACACAGGCACTCGTAGAGTCTAACCTTGAGATCTGGGATGGTGAACTTGTGGTTGTTGGACAGACTGTTGGTGCGAGTGGTGGCTGCCATCATTTTGTCCCATGTTTGCTGGCAGGTCTTCTCTCCCGGAGCAGAGATCAACCAAAACTCTGTCATGATGACAGCTCTGATGCAGCAGCAGAGAACTGAAAGGAAAGCTGTATTTAAAGGACTAATATGTCTTGTCTCATTATTAACCTCAACACTTAATAAAACAAGCAGAACCCCTGTCTTTATAAAGAGCTCTTACTCGACTGTAACCCATCTAAAGCGCCGTGTTTTCATACAATCTGTCTGTAGGTAGCTGGTGGCACAAGCTGTTGTTGGAGGGTCCTAAACAACAGCAGGCAGGCTAATAGGAGCTCATTCAGTGAGTGTTCACACCTGAAGTTACTGATTTAACACCACTACATTATTTCACTCCGTGTTAATATTACTGCTGTTACTCCTGGCCGGTTCATAACAGGAACAGTGGTCAAAAAGCTGGTAAAGGTCAAGCAGCATCCAGCAGGAATTAGCCACCGTTAGCCGCCTTTAGCTAGCTCTGCTAACAACAACAACACGAGCAGCATTTAGAACTGGTTAACTAATTTACTCACCCGTGTATTAAAGACGTGGGCTTTACTTGAGAAAAAAACTATCTGCTTGTGTTGTTTCTATAGCTTGACAATCTTCATAGTTGCCATTCAGAGTAAATCGTGAGGTCTCCTGACAGCAGCATCAGAGTCAGCTGACCCGGCGGAGGAACCGCTGAGGAAACCCAGCAGCGACACCCGCTGGTGGTGGTGAGGTACTGCAGGAGACACTGACCCTCTCATCTGTACTCAGAGTTAAAGACATTTCAGATGGGAAGAAACCAGATATCTGTATAACAAACACACACTGTGGAAGCCAAATCCCGCCACTTTGAGTAAAATAAATATTTAAGCCATCATTTATGAGATACTATTTCAAATATATGACTTAGTATCTCATAACTGTTACTTAGTAGAATCGAGTTTCTTGCCATTTGTACAAGTTAAAAACAACAGGTTCATTGGCATTATTGTGCATCTTTCTCCAACTCAAGCAGTTAAAATCTAAAGTAAAAAAATAAATAAGTTAATAAATAATATAAAAAATTTAAATAATAGTAATAAGATTAATAAAACAAGCTAAAACAAGCTAAAACAAGTTAAGCTATAAAACAGTAAAAGCCCAGAAATGCCAAACAACAACATCAGACATATGCATCAAGTGCTTAGGTGGATAAAAGTCTTTTTCCTGATGGTGTGGTGTCATTGTGTTTAATGCTTGTGATGGTTTGATGGTTGAGGTGGCGCCAGTGTACGAGCGGGGGGATTGGATGTCTGATGTGTTCTGGTGTGTGTGGTTAGGGTGAGGTGTTCCTCCAGTCTGATGATGGCTGGAAAGAAGCTGTTGTAGAAGCGGGTCTTTTTTTTGTGCTGATGCTCACAGGCCTGTGGTGCTTGTATCTGGACGTCCCCCATCTCTGGGTGGTGTTGTTTCCATGAGGATGATATGTGCTTTCCTCCTGCAGCGCTGTGTCTAAATGGTGTCCATGGAAGGTAGGTCCGACCCAACAATCCTCTCTGCAGATTTTATGACCTGCTGCAGTGACTTCCTCTCAGTCGGGGTGATGTAGCCGTGCCACACTGTGACTTTGTTGGTGAGGATGCTTCTCGCGAGTCCTCTGTAGGCCTTGGTGAAGGGCTGATGTCCAAGTTCTGACTTTTTCAGCATCCTGATGAAACAGACCCTCTGCTGGGCTCGTTTCACCTTTGCAGCAGTGTTGTTCACCCAGCTGAGGCTCTCTGTGAGCTGGAGGCCTAAGAACTTGTGGTTATCTGTCCACTCCACCACAGTTCCCTGCAGAGGATGGCTCTTTCCTTCTAAAATCAGTGATCAGTTTTTTAGTCTATGTTGAGAAGAAGGTCATTGTCTTTTCCATAGACAGTGATGCTGTGGACCAGTTCTCTGAATAATGCAACCTGTTCAGGGTGTACCCCACCTCTCACACAATCAGTGACTGCTGGAGATGGGCACCAGCTGCCTGTCACCTGGAAAGGAAAAAAGTGGGTAAAGAAAACAGATGGATGGATGGATTTTTGACAAATAGAAATAAAAAACAACACAAAACAAAGAAAAGAAAGCCTGAAAGTTATACCAAATACTAATCATATCATAATGGACTGACTACACAAGAAAAACACAATTAATAATTTACCAAAAAAAGGGACCCTAATAATTATTCTACACTTTATAAAACCCACCCTACTCTCCTAAAGGTACTGACCTGCCAGGTAATCATCTCTTTCCCCTAATATTAACATTAACAACATTAATTCATTTTTAGGGTTTATAATAAAAGGTGAAAAAAAATTTTACAGGCAGATGCTGCTCATTCACAGCGGTGTCTTTGTATTTCACTGTGTGCAACCATTAGCCTCACTGTCAGAAAATAATCAATTATGGTTTGAAATATATGCTGCAGGAAAAAATACTTTTGTTTCACAAAAACAAAGGATGGCATTCTGCACCAAAGGGAATAATTAAAGAAGCACAACAGTTACTTTCTTGAACATTTAAAGAATTTTGGGTCATTTCTCTCAGTTAAACACTATCTTAAAGTAATAATTACATTGTTTCTGTGTATTATTATTATTATTAAATATGTCTTTATTTTTGTTTCTTTTGTTCTCATTGGTCGTTTACCTGCATCTGGAATGATGAGGGAACCGGAAGGAGAGCCCTCAAACTGCTTAGGTCTTAAAAATAATCTGTTTGTGACAATAACAGCAATTACCATAAAAAATGACTTTATTTCCATGGAAGGAGCTGACATTTACATTCCACGGTATGTTCATTGAGGCAAGTTGACCTTTTTGTCAATTTCAGTTTTGACAAATGTCCCAAAGTACAAGAGCTCCACCTCAGACTTGAGTCTTGGTCAGCAGGCCAAACACTTTAGTACAGAACTGAAGAAGGAGACATACAATGATGGGTGCCAAGTCAGAAGCGTTTGAGGCTTTCAAGCTACTAAATTTAGAAAAGTCAAGTCAGATTTCCTGACTATGGGTGTCTCCTCCACAGAAACTGAGGAAAACGCCCCCAAAGGGACATGTTTATGGTCCAGTGGGTCTGGGGTTTATTGTTTGGGACACAATGCTTGGTCTGTCTGGAGCCAACCCTCGACATCAAACACCAGGGCTGAGTTTGCCCGTGGATGGCAAGAGGCCAGTCTGCTGGGACGTTATCAGGACACACATGCCACAGACGGCAGGCGGCCGCTCAGAATCCGGTCTGTGGTCCCTACAGGTTCAGCAGCAGAGAAATCTGTGGTGTTTCTAAAACGAACAGAGCTGAAAGGCTTAATCATTCACACTCTCTTGTGCGCTCTGTTCACACAGCGGCCCTGCGTGGGCTTTCACAAGCCGCCACCAGAACTTCTCACGCGTCCTGAATTGTGAAGAAAAACAAATGTTCAAAGGTTTTATCAGAATGGAGTCATTAAAACAGCTTTAAAAACTGGTGACTGTTTTAATGAACATGCTGCTGTCTTGTCTCCCTGCCTCCTCCTCATACACACACACACACACACACACACACACACACACACCCAGTGGTACTGATAAGGCTGTTACAAATCAATCAAACAGAGTTTAAATATAGAGGAAAATTGCTTGTTTAGTTTAATTCATGAGAACCGGTAAAGAATTGCTTTTTTCCACAAAAATACTTTCAGTGTTATCACCTACACACAAAAGGCAAAGGCAGAAAATAATATTTTTTTGTGTGCGTGTGTGTGTGGCCATGTATTTGATACATTGTGGGGACAATTTTCCTAACATATACTACCTTGTGAGGAGAAATGATGTTTTTGGGTTAGGGGTTAGGTTTAGGACTAAGGTGTGAATTGAGTTTAGGTTTGGTTTAGGGTTAGGTATGTACTGGTAATGGTTAGGGATAGGGTAAGGGTCAGGGTTAGGCTGTAGTTAGGGTGTAGAAATGAATGGAAGTCAATGGAAAGTCCCTGCAAAGATAGAGAGACATAACATGTATGTGTGTGTGTGTGTGTGTGTGTGTGTGTGCAGCAGATGAGCAGCCACCACATAGCAGATAACAGAAGGAGACAAAAAGCCAGGTAAGCAGCGGGAGAGACTTTACCTGACGCATCAAAACTGAAAGACATGCTAAGTGGCCGAATTACTGCAAAGAGAAACAGCCAGGGCATGGGACGGTTACTGCTGGTGAATTAGGTGACAAGTTAAGGCAAGACTTAAAAACACACAAAGTAAAGCAATCTGCTTGTATTTGGCAAATAATGCTGGGAAACATCATGTTGTCTGCTTTCACATCACATAACATGTGTGTGTGTCTGTTACCAAAGCATCTCAGAAACTACAGAATGGATTTTAATGAAACTTTTGGTAAATAATTATTGAATGACATTTGGAGTCAACCCAATTCAAGATGGCTGCCACAGTTAACTGAAATTACAACACAAAGAAATTCACTTTTATAAATACTGAGCTGAAATTTGGTTTGGTAGTAGCTGAGAGTGATTCGCAATCCATTCTCTGAGCGTGAGATCTCATGACACTGCATGTAACATTTAATTTCAAGGTTTGACCAAAGCGGCTACAACTCCCTCATCTCTTGAGGGCCTTTAGTTATTTTGATTTACATATCTCCCTGTCACTCTGCAATGTTACTAAATAATTACAGCCCTGGGGCCTGTATCTCAGCAAGAAAGGAAACAGGGGTGAAATGTGCATCATTTTTTAGGCTGTTGTATTGTTGGACTATTGAGGTATGTCTTACCCGACCTCTCCACCTCTTTGATACCATTGTTGTTCATGGCATGTCAAGGAGAGTCCAGAGATACGGCTCTAGTCCTTTAGTTGGCATATTTTTAAGTAAAAAAGAGAAAGTTTTCAGTTTATTTTTGAGTGATATAAATTTTTCCTAATATCTTTAGTTAGATTCTTGTTTCAAGTCTTCTGAAGACATTGCATTTTTTTATAATTGTTATATTGTTTACAGTTTCTCGGGGCCAGAGTTGTCTTTATATTTTCCTATTAACATTCTGGTCAGTGTGAGGAGAAGTTTGTTTGGCTTTCCTTTCTACTTAGCAACATTTTCTGGCAAAAAGAGGAGAAACTATGTTGGAGTGACTTAACAATGCCAGAGCTCATTGGATAAGACCGGTTCATTGAGGGTTTACAGTCACTCATGTTTACATAAAGACTGAAAGCTTATTAACGTGGGTTGACTCAGTTAACCTTTTCTTTTTGACAGATGGGAGATTTATTGATTGCATATTGAGTTTCTACCTACAAACAGTACCTAATTAAAGGCCTAGCATATTGCCTGTTGCTGCCACCTTTCATGCCAGAGTTTTAACTAGTTTAAAGTAAAATCATCGCATCCTGAGAAGGAGAGGAGTAATAGTTGTTTTGGTCAAACCTTGTAAATGATGTTATGTACAATCTTGTGAGATCTGTCAGCGCTCTGAGAATGTGTTGAGGATCACTCTCAGCTACTAACTCATCAATTTTTAGCTCAATAAGTGCAAAACTGACTGAGTTAAAGCTATTTTTGGCTTGGCTAATGTCAGTTAGAGGTGTCAGCCATCTTGAATTGGATTGCCAGCTAATTTTAATGAATTGTTACTAACAGACACAGTGTTGACTCTAAGAGGGAATGGCAAAGTTGTAAGCAAAGATGTTGCACAATGTGAAGGGCTCAGAGTATGTCTTGCGAATCACTCTCAGCTACTACCACACCAAATTTCAGCTCAATATCAGTAAAATTGACTGAGTCACAGCCATTTTTGATTTTGCAAAGGTGTCTTAGCCGTGGTGGTCATCTTGAATTGGGATGACTACAAAAGATAATCAGTTGTAGATGTACACCCAGTGATTATCTTCTGAGAGTTTCATTAAATTCCTTCAAGTGGTTCATGTAATATTTTGTAAACAGGAAATGAACACACACACACACATCTATAATCTATAAACACACACATGAGCAAAAACATTATCACCCTTTTGCCTTCAGAGACAGGCAATGAAAACTATGCAATCGAGTTTTTTAGAGTTTTACATAATAAATTTGATGTTTTTTTTCTGTTTAGCTGGGCCTTTATGGTCAGTCAAAGCTGATCCAGAGTTCGTCTAAATCTGTGCATTGACGTAATCTGTTTGCAATGTTTGCAAATAAGAATTCCTGCAGCACAATGCAGCCACTGCAGTATTTTCCTTGCAGTGGGTGGTACACATGTCTCCCTGTCGCATACCCAACGACTGCGATGCCTATTATGATCCAGACAATGAAAATCAGGCACTGTGCTTTACTGGAAGCCACTCTAGATGCTATGTGTGATTAGCCTTATATATACATAGCCTTGGTTTGTGTTGGAGAAGTTTGGCACAAAACACGGAACAGCTTTTGTATTGCGCTCCAAGGGGAAAAACGCTGCCTCTCCAGTCTTTACAATGGACTCTCAGCAATAGTTTTATTAGTGAAACAAACACAGACATTGTTTATTTTACCCCAAGGAACATTCATGGATCATCTAGCCTTGTGAGGAATTTCAGAGGCATGAATGGCTACATAATTTAGAATATGATGTGAGCCTATCAACGTGCCAAAAAACTCAGGAGATGTTGTTTATGGGTAAAACAGGATTGCCATGAAGAATTAGGACTTCTAGTACTGCAGCAGCAGAGCTGACTGGATCTTAGGATGTTTCATATGTGAAAACACAACTACTGCATATAGAGATCTGGAAAATATTTTTGTTTATTAGAACTGTATGTTCTCTGACTCTAAAAAAAAATCCTTGGAAATACTGAGTAGTCAAGGATGAGGCTGATATCGTTGGATATTTACACACCCTACAACACAGAAACCCTTGTGTAACTAGTATACACTTACATATATTAATGCATGAGCACATGTAAAATGTTTTTGTTCTTATAAATGGCAAATCTAAGCTAAATGCCCTCCACACCAAGCACTGCACAAGAAGACACTGAATTATTTGAAGGGTAGTATATCTATACCAGGTTACAAATGCTTAATATGAGGAATATGTAAGCATTAAGATCAGCTCAAAAGAAAGCCCTTCTCTGTTTGGCAAATAGTGGCTGGGCTTCCCTCGGTTCCCTCCTCTTCCAGTGCTGAGGAGGGAAACATGCAAATGTTTCAACTTGGAAAAAAAGGAAAGAAAAAGAGGAATGCAGTTTCTCAAAGTCACAACAACAGAGGCCGAGGGACAGGAAAGTCCTGCCTGAGCTTGAACTGCAAGAGAAGATGCATGCATTTAACTGCTAATAATTAAAAACAAAAACTTTGATTATACCAGAAAAAATAAAAGGAATATTCTGTCAGCTTTATTGGACAACATTTTGTCATTAGCATTGAACCATGGGAAATACAAAGAAGACATACCACAGGTAATTATTGAGAAATTCAACAGTGAAATATTTTGCAATATAATGAAGTTAGAACATACACTGCAAAAAACTTTTTAATGAACTAAAACAAGAATTTGTGTTGTAAATATTTATCTTGTGAGAAAAAAATAGATCATAAATGTATCTTGGCAAGTTACAGTAAGTTACTTCGGTTTACTGTAGGTTACAGTAAATACAATATGTCACTGTAATTTATGGTTTGTGAGTAAATGCTCCACTATTTCCCATGTTTCATCAGATTTTATCAGCTCAAAACTTTTATCTAAATGTATGAATGTATTTAATTAGCAGTTTGTAAAATAAAAGAAGTAAAAGGGCGGTGTAAAAATGTTAATATGACTGGAGATTATGGTAAGGTTTTGCACACTCCAATTTTGTACCCTAAAAAACATTTCACGTTGTTCCACCGATGGACCATGTTGATTTTATTTTGAAATTTAACCGGAAGGGGGTCAATTTTGTGCCACTTGACGCGCATGTGCAGTGGCGTTTTCTCTTCTCCTTTTCCTCCGTTAGGTTGTAGCCAAGTAGCCGTGCCAGCTTTGATTTTCAAAACCCGAAAAAGCCGTAACCTAACCCAGCCTATGGCAGATACAGTTTTCTCTTTATGTAACCCCGTCAAGTTTTAAAAATTCCGCCTAAAAAGAAAAAGCGTTCTGCTCCCTCTTTTGGGTCTCCAGTCAACGTAAGTGGCGTTAGCCTAATGTTATTAGCATTAGCATACCGTTAGCTGAACATCGGTGTAAACAAGCGTTAAATTTATTACGTGATACAAACACAAGTCATAATTTGTTAAGCATAACGTAACTGATAGTAGAATTTGTAAATAAAAATGATTTGTTAAATAACAATATTCAACTAGCTTAAAATTATGGATGCCTTTGAGCATTTTGTAATAAATTAACGACACTGAACTTAGCTGGTTTGTTGCGTAAAGGAATAATATGTATACAACTATAGGACTGACATTAACAGGCTTTGAAGAAGTCACGTTATTAAGGAAGTATAACACCACCTTTTTATATATTTGTGAACAGCTTTATATTGTGTTATGTGTCTTTATGACATGTTCCAGAGAATATGAAGGTATTGCTATACTGATTGCCTAACAACAATTAGTTGCTGTCTTTTTGTCTGTCAGTGACAGTTTCCTCTCCTCTCCTGGCTCCTTTAGGTGTGCAACAACTATCCAGAGGATCTAGGAGCAGCTCTTTACAGAGTGCCGTTTGACTTCAACGCTGAGCCACCTTGGGATCCGAGCTGATAGTGGGCGAGTTCATCTCAGGACTCATCCATGTACGTACAGAAGCTGTAGATTGATTAATTACTGCATCTTCTTCGAGAGGAAGGCAGATAAAGTGTTTTACAGTGGTTACAGTGTGTCGATTGGATGGTATGAGTGTTTTTATAGTTGTTCTATGTTGAAAATGGTGTCACTGAAACTCTTGACAGAAGTAAAAAGAGAGCGAAGGAGCAAGTGCCGTGTCCCAGATGAGTCACAGACAATCTATATTTATTCCGTTTCAGATGTATTTTCAGCTCTTTTGTTGAAATACCCTAACACTGTGTTCTGTTCTGCTTCCACAGTTTGTGTCTTTATTGAATTTATTTGCAGCAAAAAAAAACAAAATAAAATGGATGGACATAAACTAAAACATAAATCCATCAAATATATGTTCTTTATAACATGTATTTTCTGTCTTGATTATTCACTGAATCAGTGGCAATTATATTATTTCTTTGTTTTTGCAGCTGATTCAGCAGTGGACTTTTCCTTTTTGCATTGGTTTATACTTTAAAAAAAAAATTCCCTTTGGAGTAGAACGTGCAAACTTAGCTTTTTCTTTCAGTCCATTTGTTTTGTTATCAGCTTTGCTACTGTAGAATATAAAGCTGTCGTATCCTCATGCCACCTTCCAGGTATTTCCAAATCCGTGTCTGACTCTGACAGTATTGTATGTTAGTTAATGTCATCAAAAAGAACATTTATAGGTCACCAGCTCAGGGATTAATGGGGTATGTTGGAAGGAGCTAATGGTAAAGTAAACAAACCCGTGCCCCAGACTCTTTGTTTTCACGGTGGCTTTTTAGAATAATAATCCTGATCTAGAAAGCCACACTCTAAAACGGAACCTGCTCTCTGCTCTGATTGGATGCTGGCTGAAAATGACTTGTTTGATTGTGACTCTCAGAGGGGTTAAAGCTGTGGCATGAACTCAGACGAAGCTCAAGAACGTAATTGATCGTCTGTAAATAATGGAGCAGTTTTTCTATGTGAACTTTATGTTTTACCTGTAGTTTTGTCTATTTCTTCTACAGTTTGTTGCATTGATCTAGGACCCCAGGGGCTTGAGAGGAAGCGAAGAAGACCATTTTAAACCAGCCTCATTCTTTATGCCTGTCGGATTGGAAGAAAACGGTTGAGAGGATGAAAGGAATCACAGACGAACCACAGTATTCAGTCAGCCTCCTTGATGGAGGCACAACCCTTTCTGATGTTATTGACAATCACATTGATGAACAAACACTGGTAAGGACGTTCGCTGTAACAACACATACTTAATTAAAACCCCATATTTACCATTGTTCCAATATAGGTTTCATAGCAGTTTTGTGTTATATTTCATTGTTTGCTCCATTACAATAGGCAGCATATTGCAAGGGAGACACACTGTTTTAAAGCTTACAATGTTAAGGTTGGTGAAGACTTTGGTCTGTTTGTGTTTTCTGACTTATTTGTGTGTGTGTTTCTTTCTATCCCAGTCTGAGAAGAAT
Source organism: Kryptolebias marmoratus (assembly GCF_001649575.2). Lineage (NCBI taxonomy): Eukaryota > Metazoa > Chordata > Actinopteri > Cyprinodontiformes > Rivulidae > Kryptolebias > Kryptolebias marmoratus. The sequence continues at coordinate 24,961,419 of NC_051445.1, forward strand.
GCATTCTTTGTAGCAGACCTGGGAGTCATAATGAGGCAGCATGTTCGCTGGCGAACTCACATGGCCCAAATTCGACCCTACTATGCTGTCAGATGCAACAGCAGTCCAGCTGTGATTGAAGTTCTCGCTGCCTTTGGCGCTGGCTTCACTTGCACCAACAAGGTATTCTTTCACACCATGTAAGAGCACTGTCACCATTTAGTTTGTGAGCAGAGTTAAGTGTTGGCTACTGAGCAGAGTGGGATTTATTTATTTATTGTTCTACCCCTTCTCTAATCACAGCAAGCATTGGTGAATTTTTTATGTTTTACACTAAAGATTTATGGTCCACAAACGAATCAGTACGTTTTTAAAAATATGTTTGTTATACATAATTTAGGAACAAATGTCTGTCCACCTGTTCACGTAATGTCACTTTATTTGGATCCGTCTTTGTTTCCGTGTGTTTCAGTCTGAACTTGAGCTGGTGCAGAGCCATGGTATTCCCTCTGAAGACATCATCTACAGTGGTGTTTGCAAACAGGTCTTCCAGATAAAATACGCTGCTAAAAACGGCATTGACCTCCTGGTGTGTGATAACGAGGCAGAACTGCGCAAGATTTCTCGCTGCCACCCCAACGCCAAGTATGTGCTTAGTACTTTGTACCAGAGCTCATTTGACTTGAAAGCTGCTGTTTGCACTTTGCATTAAAGACGGACATTTCAGACAAACATCTTACTCGAAATTCATTGATAATTATCTGATTATGTTTCAAAAATTCATCTTTCTTACCCCGCTTCCTCTAAAAATACAGTACGCACACACACCTATAGAAAAAACTAAGTTACAGCCATTTATGAAATGGACATTATCACATCCATCTTACAGAAGGTTAATCTCAGCATCCTCGTTATGATTAAAGCCTGTTTCATGTTGGATCGAAGGCTTATGAATATAGTCTAATTACCACAAGTCCTGTCTCTGAAATAACCCTTACATGGAAAAGAGACCGATGCTGAAATCAATTCAGTTAACTTGCACTCAGTAACTCATGATGACAGTGAAATCAGAATTTTAAAAGTTCTGTAAATTTATTAAAAGTAAAACTAAATCCAGAAATTCTTTTTGCAACAACCCTTGAGCTCTGGGGCCCCCCTTTTTTTCTTGATCACCCCTGATATGTTTCTACACCTTGATTGAAGTCCACCTGTCATAGATTAAATTGATTAGACATGATTTGGAAAGGCGTTCACCTCTTCACTGAGGACCTCCTAGCTGACAATTCATACCAGGGCAAAAACCAAACTATGAGGTCTGCTTTCACTTTGTCATTTCGAGTTACAGAGTGTAGATTAATGGCAAAGAAAATAATATTAAAGCAATTGTAGTATCACGCTGCAACGTAACAAAGATGCAAAGTGAAAGAGGTCTGAATACTTTCTGAAGCTTCTGTGTTCTTGTGGTGAACGTATTGCCCCTGATTGTGATACAAATTGGTGCCTTAACGCCACCTTGTAGTACTGTTAGCAGCATGTTTCCACCAGGTGCCAGTGGAAAAATTATAAAGCTACTTATCAAAACAATACACCTCTTTTTGTGAAGATTTTGACCTTTCCCTGCAGAGTTTACTGTCCACAGCCAACACTGGGTTTTTCTTTAGCGTCTCCTGCCAATTTTTGTCTTATTTTTAAGAAACTATATCATAGTTTCCCTAAATTATTGAAGAAGAAAATAGCTGTTTTAAGATAAGGAGTGCCTGTAATTTACCCTTTATACCTACTCTGATTTGGAGGCTGGACATTCAGACTGAATAGACGACATAAAGAAGAAATAGTCCCTTCAGAGCCGGTCCATGATCCCTAAACATGGGGTTCTTTTTGTTCTCAACAAAACAATAACCACCATTTGTTTCCTGTGTGTCATTTCAGGCTGCTGCTACAGCTGTCAACAGAGGTGTCTAACCCTGATGACGAGTTGAGCATGATGTTCGGCTGCTCCCTCAAGGACTGCAGGCGCCTGCTGGAGAGTGCTAAGGAGCTGGGCGTGCAGGTTGTAGGAGTCAGGTGAGTCTGTAAAAGTCTCTTAGAAAACATTGAAACAAAATGCAGTTTGTGTGTTACGCACTTGAGCCACCACCAGACTACAAGGTCATTTTTACCTACCTATGTTTTGTATGTGCAAAACAAGAATTTAAACTTCATTTTATTTTACCAGCGTGAGCATGACTGTTAACGTTTACCCCTCAGGTCTCACATCTCTAGCTGCTGTAAGGATGATCAGGTGTACGTTCATGCCATCTCTGATGCCCGGTGCATCTTTGATATGGCAGTAAGTCAGACTTTCCATTTTCTTTCTACAGTTGCTTTATCATGGAGCTCATTTTTGTATTAAAAGGATAGTTCGGCCATTTGGAAAAGAGGTTTTGTGTTAAAGTTATGCACAAGTAATATCTTTTGTAGATGCCTTCCTGAACGACCACAGTTTGGAAAAATAGAGTTTACGTCCAGTGGGACTGACGAGCCAACGGCTAGTTCAAATAAAGCTAAAAATAAAATGGGTTCCTAGTGTTGTAAAATCCCGATCCAGTCTCCAAAGTTTCATAGTGCTTATTCAAACACATAAATCTTTACACCCGGTCAATTTTGTATTTTATGTTTATTTACGTAGAATTCTGTTTTTTGTTTTTTTTTAAGTGCAGTTAGCAGTGGCTTTGGGTCTATGCAGCAAGAAAATTATATTATTTCTGTTGGATTAACCATGTAATGCAAAATTGATGTACAATTCATTTTATATATTTATCTAGATTCAATTCACAGCAAAAGGGCACAACAACAATAACAAGTCCACATTCAGTTCAAAACCGATCCAGATTCAAATCTATTTAAAGGCAGTTCATTCCAATTATATTACAGTACGGTCACATTATATGTTGATGATAAAGTTTATAAAATAACGTTCACGTTGATCTGAGTGGGTCTGTTAGTTCGAGGAGATCCACTTCCAATCCAAAATTCACAGTTTCATAAACCTTCACACTGCCATCAGTCTTAAACAATTATTCTGGGAGAAATATTATGAAACTCCTGCTGGAAGTGACCCCTAGCTGCACTGGAAATGATATAGCTAGCTGCTGCTGCAGCTATTTGCGCTTGCATTGAGTCATAGAATACTATGTAGATATTTATGTAATGCGAAAATGACAGTGCTGTGAAGGTTTATAAAACTATTTAATGAACTGTCACAAAATGTGTAGAGCTTGAAGCCCTTTTTTACGACAGTGATGCGTTCCTGTTAACTCGCCTGTTCTGTCAAACTTTAACTATTTCTCCCAACTGAGGCTGTTCAGGAAGGTATCTACAACAGGTAAGGTAATAATTTTCTACAGAACCTCACTTTAAAATGACCAAAACATCCGTTTGAGTATTAAAAAGGTTCAATCTCCAGAAAGCAGGCCGTGTCTTTGTACTATTCATTCATTCATTTATCTGCAGGAGGAGATTGGCTTCAGCATGAACATCCTGGACCTTGGAGGTGGATTCAGCGGCTCTGAGATCCAGCTGGAAATGGTCAGTATCAGTATCTGCTCTTTCATGCGACCTGAGGAAATGCTGGGATTTAGTTTGAAGAATATTCAGTCCTACATTCAACCTGTGCACTGTAATCAGTACTGTCTGAGCAGCTCAAAAGTTTCTAGGATTTAATATTTAATAGTCAAATTTTAAAATATACTTCTAAAAGCCTTTGTCGACTTTTTTCAGATTAACGGTGCGGTCATGTCCATGGTGGATTTATACTTTCCCTCTTCCACTGGAGTCTCCATCATTGCTGAGCCTGGCAGCTTTTTTGTGTCATCTGCGTTCACCCTGGCTGTTAACATCATCTCTAAGGAGGTGGTAGCTCGTGACTGCCAGGACCAGGACCATGGTCAGTGACATGATACTTTGATATTTAGATGCACAACTCCAACTCTGAAAAAGTTGGGATGTTGTGTAAAATATACATAAAAACAAAATGCAGTGATTTGCAAATCTCCTAACAATGTTTTATTCACAGTAGAACACAGTTAATATATGAACTGTACAATTTAGGATTCTATGGCAACAACACATTAGAGACAGGGGCAACAAAAGGAAAACAGCTGGAGGAGCTTTTTAGAGGCTGAATCTGTCAAAAGTAAAGATTGGCAGAGGTTCACCAGGCTGTGAAAAACTGTGTCTAAAAATAGTGGAACAATTTCAGAAATATCTTTCTGATTTTGTAATCTTTGGTGATATTATGAGCTGTAGATGATTGGATATTCAAAGAATCTGGAGAAATCTCTGAGCTTTAAGGGCGAGACTTAAAATCAGTATTTGATGTCCCTGATCTTCAGTTCATCTTCACTTTATTAAAAAACAGGTCTGATCCTGTTCTGGACATCACTGCATGGACTCAGGAACACTTCAACAGATCATTGTCTGTAAACACAGATCACTGAACCATCCACAGATGATGCTTAAAGCTCTATTATACAAAGAAGCAGCCGTATGTGAACACCACCCAGAAACTCTGTCTTCTCTGGACCAAAGCTCATTAAAACAGACTGAGGCAAAGAGGAGAACTGATCTGTGGTCAGATGAATAGAAATCTGAAATTCTGTTTGGAAAACACAAATTACACATCCTCCGTACTAAAGAGGAGAGGGAGCATCCAGCCTGTTTTCAGGGTACGGTTCAAAATGCTGCTTCTCTGATGGTATGGGCGTGCATTAGTGCCTCTGGCATGAGCAGCTTACACATCTGGAAAGATTCATCAATGCAGAAAAGTATAAACAGGTTTTAGAACAACATGTGCTCCCATCCAGACAACTGATAACTTTTTCAGGGAAGGCCTTGAATATTTCAGCAAGACGATGTTAAACAGCATCCAGCATCATTCCAGCAGCATGACTTCATAGGAGAAGAGTCCAGGAGCTGAACTGACCTGCCTGCAGTCCAGACCTCTCACCAACTGAAAACATTTCATGCATCATGAAACAAAATATTTGACAAAAAAAGACCCTGGACTGTTGAACAGCTAGAATCCTCCATTAGACCAGAATGGGACAACGTTCCCTCTAAAAGCTCCAGCAGCTGCTCTCCTCAGGTCCTGATGTTTACAGACTGATGGTAAAAGAAGAGGAGATGGTTCACGGAGGGAAACATGGACCTGGAATAACTTTTTTGAGATGTGTTGCTGCCATTGAGTTCAAAATTACCTTTGTTCTTCCAAAAATGTTACAACTTCTCAGTTTCAATATTTGATGTTTTATGTCATGAGATGATTGCTTTTTGGTTTTATTTGCATTTTAAACAATGTCCCACCTTTTTCAGAATTGGCTTTGCACATTACATTTTTCAAGTTCAAAAAAGTGTATTGCTGTCAAGATAGTTTCTTGAAAGAGAGTAAAAACCTGTCTGTCACATCCTTGAACAGAGGAGCTGTCCCCCAACGAGGAGCCAGAATTCCAGTACTTCATGAACGAGGGAGTTTATGGATCATTTTCCAGCAAACTCTCTGAAACTCTGATCACACCCCCGTCTGTTTACAAGGCGAGTCTTAAATAACAAAACCTCATTTGTCCTAACAGCCTTTATTAAGAATGACCCGCTGATCATCTTTGGTCCCCTTCAAGCAGAAACCGTCTCTGGACGCTGCGGTGTTCAGCAGCAGCCTCTGGGGTCCCTCGGGGGACGACCTGGACCAGGTAGTGGACCACTGTGTGCTACCTGAGCTCAGCGTAGGAGACTGGCTGCTGTTCACGCAGGCGGGGGCCTACAGCCTGGGTCAGCCACTCCTCACCTCCGCCGACTCCACACCACCACCTGTCCACTACGTTGTATCTTCTCGAGACTGGCAAGTATCTCTGATGAATGCTGTGTAGGAGCTGAAAGAAACAAATGCTTTATTTTAGTTTTTACTAGCTTTTGTGTTTGTGCTTCAGGTTGGAAACGCAGGACTCCGGTGCCACCCACGAGAACACGCTGAAGAACTTCTCAGTCGTCCCTTACTTTCTTAGATCCAGTCAAACAGAGGCTGCTCTGTCTGTTCCAGCTTAGCGACCAGCAAAGCTTTTTCATTTCTCCTCCTGGTTTTATGATGCTAGCACTCTCTGGTATATGCTTCACTGGGACGAACTGAAACGGCAGTGTAGGTTAATGTTTGAATGCTGGGACCAGGCTGATCTGAACTTTTCATCTCATAAACCCTCGATATGTAACGTGTGGTCGCACCTGGAAAAGCACAGCAGACGTCAAGAAGAATCTAACAAAATGCATGAAGCCAGAAAATACACAAGTGTTTTATTTCTCCAGTGGATCTACAGTTCACATCATTAAGCAAATGATTATATATATTTATAATCATATATATTTAACAGGTGTGATATTTAGGTCTCTGTTGATGTAAGTAAGATGTGTGTCTATGAAGGAGAAACATTTTATATAGAAACAGGTCTGAGATATTATATGGAGCTTTGCTACAACGCGTGTTTATAATTTTCATTTGTTGGATAATTTATTACGTATGACAAGCTTAACTCCATGAATACATTTTTAGTGTTTTTAAACGGGACTTGGCAGCATAGCGTTGCTGCACACAAAATAAAATTAGCAGATTTTTTTAATATAAAGTAAAGGTTAGGTGATGTTACCAGTTGTGTCACCACGACATCTACTCGGTCCAGGAGGCTACAGTCAGCCACGGGTGTGGTTAGAAAGCAAAGTGTTAAGTGTTCACCAGGCAGCTGGTGTTTCTGTGTTCTCCTAAAGTGCTGAAACAAGGAAAGGGCCAGCAGGGACGGAGCTCCCATTTACAGATTTCTTCCGTTTCTGCGTTTTTGTCGCGTTTAGGTACATCAAACAAGTGTTAACATCAGACAGAGTTAATCCGAGTAGCAGTTTGTAAATGATTGTTTTTATTAAGGGAAAAAAGCTCCAAATCGTTGTCGGGATCGTTGTCCCGCTGCAGAACCCAGGTGTTCTTGAGCTGAACTGATGGTCGGACATTTTCCTTCAGGATTTTCTGATAGAGAGCAGAATTCATGGTTCCCTCAGTCACAGCAAGTCGCCCTCCAGATCATCACACTACCTCCACCGTGTTGGACTGTTGCTACGATGATCTTTCCCTGAAATGCAGCGTTAGTTTTACACCAGATGTAACGAGACCTTCCAGGAAAGTTCCACGTTTCTCTCATCAGTCCACAGAATATTTTCTCCAAAGGTTTCCCAAAGACCCGTAAACATGAGACGTGGAGGCCATTTTTAAGTGTTTTCTTGATTCTACAGGTCTCGCTATAATCAGACCTGGGTGAGGCGAGGGAAACTGAGCTCAGCTTTCCAAAAAAATAAATAAAATCAGTTATTTCATGATTTAACAAGCGGGGTGATTACCTTTTCACACAGAGCGTGGTTGGGTGGTCTGGATAGCCTTTTTCTTTTTAATAAGTTAGATCACCATTTGAAAACTATTTCTCTTTACTCAAATTATCTTTGTCTGATATGAACAATTGTTTGATGATCTAAAAAGCAAAAAAAGAAGGGGTTGAATCCTTTTTCACAGCTCTGACTGCTGTGCCGCCGCGTACTAAAGCAGGATGATCGGACAGTATGTGCTGCAGGTGGAACCAGGAAAGTGCCGATGGATACCGGATCAGCCGACAGGAAATGGGAAATGATATGGACAGGGCAGTTATGATGCTAGAATGTTTACTTTCTCTGACATTTCTAGTTCTAAATATCTTTCAACGCGATTATAATGAAGGAATTTGACCTAATGTTCCGACTGTGCAGATATATTTGCATAGCATGTCTTGTATCGGTGAAGTCGTGTCCTAAGAACAATAATCAGGCGCCCGCCTGCTGTGCTCGTCAAAACCAACAATAATAAAGACCTTATGGACTTGAGTGTGAGTTGCTGGGTTTTATTTTCACGGGTGAGTTTAGATGGTGCACCGAGTCTCAGACAGCCGGAGGAGATGTGGTTTGACAAGGTGAGTTTCTCACCATCAAACTCCTGCAGAACGATCGAGTGCATGACATAAACACATAAATGCACCGTGGCGTTAAAAGTAATTACTGTGGCAACAAAATACTTTATGGACAGAAATCAAAGATGTACAAAAACTGTTTAAGTATTAAAGATCTTCAAATGGCACAAACTCCAAACTAAACATTCTTTGGTCAACAACAGTAAAACATTCAAGCTTGCAGAGCGCCCTCTACAGTATTAGCAGTGTAATCGCTCATTTTAAGGTGACTGATTCAGCTTACAGACAATTAAAGGCTTAGCTGTCCTTAAAGGAGTGCATTATCACCCACCGTCGTTTTAGGCTGAGATCGTCAGTTGTGTCCGTTTTGGTCAAACAATAATATGCATAATCCCATGTGACAGGAGATGTCACGCTTGGTGTGTTGTGAACTACTCTCAGGTACCACCACGTTAAGTTTTAGCTCAATGTAAGATTTGACTGAGATACAGCCAACTTTGTGTTTGCTATTGTCAATTAGCTGCAGCAGCCATCTTGAATTGATTTGACTCCATTAGTTAATCAGTTGTAGATGTACATCCAATGATTACTTTTTAAAAGTTTTATCAAAATCCATCCAGTGATTCATGAGATATTTTGCTAACAGACAAACAGGGTTGACTCCAACAGTTAATGGTGAAGTTTTAAGCAACGATCTCGTGAACTGAGGGCCACTTACAGTATCTGTTGTGACCGACTCTCAGCTACTACCACACCAAATTTTAGCACAATATCTGTAAGACTGAATGAAATACAGCGATGTTTGTGTTTTCTATGGTCAGTTTTCTGAGGTGGCCATTTTGAATTGGGTTGGCTCCAAAGGTTAATCAGTTGTTGAGGAACAACCAGTGATTATTTCCTGAAGGTTTCAATAAAATATGTCCTGTGGTTCATTAGATATTTTGCTAACAGATAAACAGAATAAACATTAAATAGTTAATGGAGAAAAAAAAGTGTTACAGATTTTGCTAAATCTGTTAGCAGTCAGATTGTGTTTGGGGATCAGTCTCAGCTACTACCTCACCGAATGTTAACTCAATATCTGTAAAATTGACCGAGTTGTATCCATTTTTGTGTTTTTTAAAGTCCGTTGGCTGCGGCAGCCATCTTGAACCAGACTGACTCTAAAAGTTGATCAGCTGTCGACGTACAACCAACGATTAATTTCTGCAAGTTTCATTCAGATGCATCCAGTGGTTTATGAAACATTTCGGTAACAGACACGAGCAAAATCATTTTCATTCACCTTCGCCTTTCGGCAGCAGACGATTTAAAAACAAACAAACAAACATTAAAAATTCTGTGCAAATTCAGTAACAAAAAGTCTGGTTTGATGTCACCGTTTTTCAGGACGGTTGAACGGAGAGTTTGTCTGCGCCCAGCAGGGCTTCCTCCGCACCACAAAGTGTCTGCGGGCGTGCTTGGCCAGGTGGTCGCTGCGCATGAAGCGGCTGAAGCACAGCGGGCAGGCGAACCGCTTCTCCCCGGTGTGGGTGCGCCGGTGCCGAGAAAGCTCATCGGAGCGAGCGAAGCTCCTCTCGCAGCCCTCCCACTTACACCTGAAGGGCTTCTCACCTGTTCCACACACACACACACAGTGATGAGGCTCAAAATAACTCAGCTACTACCACACCAGATTATGATGCAGTATCTGGAAAACAGAACGATTTATAGCAATTTCTGCGTTTTCTAAGGTCAGTTGGCTGTGGCAGCCATCTTAAATGGTGCTGACTTCAAAAGTTAATCAGCTGTAGATGTACACCCGATGGTTATTTTCTGAGAGTTTTATTAAAATCTGTCCAGTGGTTTGTGAGATATTTTGCTAACAGACATACAGAGTTGACTCCAAATACTTTGTGACAAAATATAAACAAAACTCTTGTGCAATTTTTCTTAGTGCTCAGAATATGTGTTGGGGATCCCGTTCAGCTACTACCATGTGAAATGTTAGATCAGTGTCTGCAAAACTGACTGAGTTGTAGCCATTTTTAGGTGTTTTTAAGTCAGTTAACTGTGTCAGCCATTTTGAATCGGGTTGGCTCCAAAAGTTAATCACTTGGAGATGTACGTCCAATGATTGAATCCTGAAAGCTTCATGAAAATTTGTCCAGTGGTTCGTGAAATATTTTGCTAACAGACAGACACACAAGGACGGGCAAAAACATTATCGCCCGGGCGACAATAGAAAATGCCTGAGTGTGCTGTCAAACCCTCGTCTCTTACCTGTGTGTGTCCTCATGTGGGCCTTGAGGTGGGAGCTCTTGAAGTAGGTCTTGCTGCAGTCCCCGTGAGGACAGACGTGGCTGCGTACGCGCGACGCTTCAGTTTGCAGCGGGGTGTATCTCTGCTGCGAAGGGGCGTGTCCAGGAGCGGGGGCGATGGGTGCAAACCTGGCGTTGGCAGGAGTCGCTGCTGCGGGCTGAAGAAAGACCGTCGGAGCAGACGGACGAGGGACCAGGAGCATTACGGGGCCCCTCAGCACCTGACCCCCGACAAGGAACACCTGAGCCGGCGACGGGCCATGCTCTTGTTTTAGGGTGGCGAACGCTAACGGGACGGGCGGAGAGGCAGCAGTGGCTGATTCGTCACCCGGCCCCGACCCCGACCCGCCCGCGGCTGCGACATCTGCGTCAGCAGCAGCGTTCTGTGTCCCAGCGGTCTCCTTGGAGCCTCGGGTGCGGAGGTCCAGGTGGGTTTCAGGGCCCTCTGTGGGTCTGTCCTCCTGCTGGAGCTGAGGGTGGTGACAGTCTGCGGTGTGGCGGATGACACTGGTGTACCGGCAGCTCTGAGAGACGGCAGCGTGCCGAGAGATCTCATCTGATGAGCGACGTAGTTTCAGCACCATGGACTGATGGGCGGCTTCAAAGAGGGGCGGGCTGTACGGCGGGGTCAGACACTGAAAGTAAACACACCCAATCACAGAGGTTTTACACGAATGGCTGCTTTAATGCGGTGTGATAACCACAGACTCACAACGGAGCTGATATCAGTTTTGATATTAGAGAAATGCAAATAGCAGAGTACAAGTCATACTTAAACAGGGTGCTCGGACTTTTGTTTTGATGCTCACTATTGTCATTTTGACACTGATAAAAAAATGATGTTGAAAGGGTATGTCATTTCTTATTTGTCCCTGAGCTTGAAATAAAAAACCACTCTCAGTCAGTATGATTCACTTACATATGAAGGGTTGTGCGTCCCCGCCGAGCCAGAGGGGACAGACTCGTCCTCTGAGCTCTCAGAGCTGGGGGTCGGGGGTCTCGTGTGGCTTCGCCTGAAGTTCCTCGTGTTCCAGAGCTTGGTCATGGACATCAGAGCCTCCGCCGCCTTCAGGTCACCTGCACCCAGACACGGAGCAGGCCGGGTCAGGCCCTGGACCTCTGACCCCGTGTCTGCCTTCTGCTCGGCAGCCTTCATGCTGCAGATCTGGACAAAACACCAGAGGAAGGACAACGTTGAATGCCCTAATGTTTTGGCCCGTGTGTGTTTGCTTGTTCGTTGCATTGCCAAAATAATTAAGATTTGATGTGTGCGTAGCTAAGCACGATCCCCGATCCATATTCTGAACACTAACTAATCTAATTAATTATTAACCTGCTTAACTTTTAAAGCGGACCCAATTCAAGATGGTGGCTACAACTAATCGACTATAGCCAACACAAAAATGGCTTTAACTCACGCAATTTTTTACAAATATTAAAACCAAATTTGGTGTGGTAGTAAGTGAGCATGATCCTCAACATTAACAGACTGTTTGTCTGTTAGCAAAATATCCCATGAACTACTGAAAGTAATCACTGGATGGACATCTACAACTGATTAACTTCTGGAGTCAACTCAGTTCAAGATGGCCGCCACAGCTAATGGATCATAGCCCGAGAATGGCTATAACTCCGTGAATTTTACAGATCCAGAGCTAAAAGTTGGGAATGCTAGTAGCTGAGAGTCATCCTCAACACATACCTCAAGGGCTAAAACTCTGGTATGGAAGGAGGCGGGCAATATGCATTCCTTTAAAGAAGGCTAGGCCTTTAATTGAACCTATAATCCCGGCAGCCTTGCGTAAGGAGTTCGTGTAAAAGTTTGCATCTTCCTGGCACTGTGCTGGGTAACTGCGTTTCTGTCTTTATCAGCCTGAAGCCTGATTGATTTTTGCTGCTCATCCATGTTTACAGGGAGGAGCACTGAACGCAGCATGACCAGGTGGTGCTCTTCACCTTTCACCCACTTCCTCATCGGACAGACAGACCTGTCAGGGGTCTGTCTGTCAAAGATCACCCGCAGGACAAAAAAAAAAAAAAAAACCTCTAACTACAGCTAGTAGACTGGAGTCAACATTTCTACTCTCTGCACTAATATGCTGAATAATAACAGAGGTTCAGATGTGTCCTGTAAGGTAAAAAGGTTACTTACAGCTTCATGAACTCGTGTCAGCTGGTCAGTGCGTGTTAGGAGGACCCTCGAGGGGAGAAATGAATGTTTACCAGTTTCCTCCCTGACCTGCTCCTCATTCATCGTTTCAAATGAGTTGGAGGGGAGAGGGGGAATTTGGGGGCGGGGCCTGACGCAGCATCCAATCAGCCGCAAAGGTGTGCTGAGGCGCCGACCAATGGGAGAGCGCCTCGGTGCGTGATCGGAGGCTGACCGCACCGTGGAGGCTGCGTGGTACACAACTGCGTGGACGTGTGGGAAAACACCACTGCGGCTTCTAACACGCACACACACACACACACACACACACACACACACACACACACACACACACACACACACACTCTGTAATCCTCACTTGTAACTTCTTGCTGCTAAAAAAAACTTCACAGAGGTGTCTAGTGGCTTACCAAGGTGCTGCTGCAGGTTTATTTTAGGTAGACCAAAAAAATGATGTTCCACATTCAGATTCATCCAGTGGTTTATGAAATATTTTGCTAACAGACAGGCACACATACATGAGCAAAATCATTTTCATTCACCTTTGCCTTCTGGCAGCAGACGATTAAAAACAAAAAAACAAGCAAACAAAAAAAACCAACCTAAATTCTGTGCAAATTCCATGTTCACTATATTCAGGAAGGCTGCAAACTGAGGCCTGGATCTAACAGCAGAGTGTGCATCTTTTGCAGGCCTGATCAGGATCCATCTAATTCACGAAGCTGCTGCTTTCACTAGCAGGACAGACACCCTCCCCTCTGGTGACAGGCGTTGGACATTGCTGCTTCTGCAAATCATCAGAAAAGTGAAGAAACTCCAGCTGCTGTTTTGCATTCAGCAAATCCCCCTCACCTTGCATACAGCGTGGCTTTTGTCAACATCATTTCTCCCTTTAACTTCATAGAAGCTGAAGTACTTCCAAACAGAAGATGCCGCTTGTTGGTCACATCTTGTATTCTTCCACACTTCAGAGTTCTGCCATTCGGGTTCCTCAACAGAATGTTATTATCATTAAATAATTACTGATTATTGACATGGTTTCCTCCCACAGACCAAAGATATGCATGTTAGGTTCATTGGCAACTCTAAAAATTGTCTCTGTGTGTGAGTGAGAGCGTGAATGGTTGTCTCGTTTGTCTCTATGTGTCCCTGTGATGGACTTGCGACCTGTCCAGAGTGTTCCCCCCCCCCGCCTCTCGAACAGTGACAGATGGAGATCAGCACCAGTTTCCCACGACGCGAAAAGGAGAAGTGGGTAAAGAAAATGGATGGATGGATGATTTTCGACATTTATAAATCGATTCAGAATCGTTCGTGTCCACATTGAACAAAACCTTCCATCATAACAAGGGCCGTTTTATCTTTAATCTGAGTCAATCACACAACATTCATGTCTTCCGTTCTCAAGAGAAAATATATTCACAAGCTGAAAACATCTAAGATGATTGTTGTTCTAGGCAGGGGACAAGTTCACACCGAGTTCAGACGATTGCTCAAAAAAAAAAGTCAAAAACACCAAAAAAACAACATATTTACTGACTCCATCTGTCAAATTTTCCTTTTAATAAGCAGATGAATTTCAGCTCTCACACAGAAGCTGGAGTAGTTGGTGACTTATTTTCCGGATAGCGGGCCTCGCCTCGTGTTTCTGTCTGAAAGAGGTCAGCTGACGGGAGATGGCCTCAGGCAGCCCTGTGGATTAGCTCGGTCTTGGCTGTCTGGACCTTCCTGCGCAGCACACTGGACCAGAACAAAAGGCCGTCTGTGGAAAACACAATGGAGAAGTGTACACACAGACTGACAGTGTGGCACACAGGGATCTTCCTCCAAACCATATTTGCTAAATGAGACAAAAGGGTAAAAGCAGGTAAAGAGAGATTATTCTGCACATTTCAACATTGTGACCTCTCTATTTATTTGCACTTTGGTCCTTTGAAATATTATTTCTGTCTTAAGCTTTCAATTTAACAGCTATTCAACGTGTTTCCATCCATTTGTTTTACGATGTTTGGAGCACTTTATAAGCAAAGTGCCAGGTGTATGGGCAAGAGTATGGGCAAATAAAAAATAGCCATAACCCAGTCAGTTTGACAGATAATAAGCTGAAGTTTGGTGTAGAGGTAGCTGAGAGTCGTCTCCAATTTATACTCCAAAAATGAACTCACTGCACAGGATCCGTTTTTAAAACTTTGCGTCTAAGTACTGGAGTAACCATTTTGTCCTGACACACTTAATTCCGAGATCCTGTGCCATGCCATTGGTCTCTAGCCTTTCACACTGGCCTGGTTTTTGGAAACATAACACAGTGGAGACCCAGATTCACAATCTTGACAATTTTTAGCTCCGGCAGCCAGGCTCTCAAGAGTAGAGCTTTAAAAAAAAAAAATCCCCATGCTGTTGAGGAATATCCTAGAAGTTGTAGCTTCTAAGTTATGTTAAATTGGAGGGAAGTTTTGATCCCAAAAGCGACATGGACAGAACTCAGGAAGTCAGAACCAGCAAGGCTCACATTTTTACTCCAGTCTGTGTACAATGATCTCTCAAGTCCACTAACCTGAACAACTGGGGGGTAAATTTAAATTTCAAGCTATTGCTCCAGCATGCCAACTATGACCAACAAGACCCTCCTTAGAACGCATCCTTAGCTGTTGTCCTAAAGCTCTGGGAGAGGGGAGGTACGGATGGTGCCATGACCAGGTGCTGGGGGCTGTAGCTGACATCATATGCAAAGGAACCAAAGCAAGAAGCAACCCACTCCTCAGAGTAACATGGTCTTCATCGAGGCTGTCAGAAAACCCCCAAGGTCTCAAGAGGTCCACTGGCCTCAGCTTGGGACTGACAGCTGATGGTAGACCTTTGGAGGAAGCTGAAGTTTCCACCTCAGATTGCCACAACATCACTGAGGCCAGACAGGGTCCTAATGTCAAACAGATCGAAGCAGGGGGTAGAGGTGGAACGTACTGTCTCTTGGGAGGACCGGATTGAGGAGGTCCATGAATGCAAGAGAGCCAAATATGTGGGGCTGGTAGAGATCTGCAGGGAGACTGGGTGGAAGGTCTAATGTGAACCAGTAGAGTTGGGCTCCAGAGGATTTCCAGGGCAGTCTTTGCACTGTTCTCTCAGGTTGCTGGGAATGGACAGGCTGTTTGAGAGGAAAGCCATCACTGTAGCTGCAGGAAAAGCCTCACAGTGGTTGTGGGTCAAGAGGGGCGATCTATGATGTGGAGCACAGCTTGGACATCACTGGTTGGGTCACCCACGAGGCGTGTCTGATGATTAGAGATCTGAAACACCCAGGGTTCATCACCAACACTGTGTCTGATCCACACGGCCTGCTTTCAGATGGTTCCTCGAACAAACATGAACAGTGAAGACCAAGAACTTACTCCTGTCTCGCTGGTACACAAATGGACATGTCTTTGTTCCTCACCCCCCAAAACAGAAGAACGTAGCATGGATGCTGTGCAGCAGTGTGTGGCAGACTTGTTGGGCGTGGTACAGAGGATTTGTCCTGTGGTTTGACAGGGTAAGCCTTCTATGAGCAGTCGAGTCCTACACCTTCAAGCTATGTCTCGGCCTGTACTGAGAGGGGTTATTTTAAAATCGTACTCCCCAGTCATCGTATTACCCCAGTCAGTAAAAACATGAACTCCTGGTTGCAACCAGCCCACAGGACTTCATGCAGTGATTTTTGTATTGCTGTATTTCTGTTACCAAGCAGTTTGTCGAAAACGTTTTTTTTGTTTGTTTGTTTTGTTTTTTACGACAACCAAAGGCAGAAATCAAAACCTGATGAAAATGGAAGATAAAAGAAAATTGAAAAGCTAAGAGTTAAAGGAAACGTTGGAGTTAAAGCTTGTAAAGGACAATACACAGGACCTCATGTGAAATTATGAAACTTTGCGTGATCTGTTACTGCTTGAAGTACGTTTTAGGAATGACTCTCAGATACTACTGCTCCAAATTTTAGGCCAGTATTCACAAAATTAGGTTAAAGTCATTTTTCTGTTGTCTAATGTTGATTAGCTGTAGCCTGGGGCTGTCTTGAATTGAGATTATTGCAAAGGTTATTTAAGTTGTAGATATGCATCCAAATATTACTTTTTGAGTTTTATTAAAATGTTTCCAACTGGTTCATGATGTATTTTGCTAACTCTACAGACAAATTAATACACACGCACAAAGACCCAGGTAAAAACATTTATGAGCGGCAATAATAATATTCATTAAAAAATAGATCCTATGACTTTTGAAGCACTCTTTTAAAGTGTAAAATAATGAATGGTTTTCAGGCAAACAGTAACCATAGTCCATAGAATCTGTGCCTAATTTGTATCAATCTATCCCAGTTAACAGTTTGGCTTCAATAAAATGATCGCTTTCTGTCAAAGACCTTTGTGATTGTAGCACCATATCCTGCCTTTAAATCTGTGTGCCCATATTTAACAACACTCAAGGTCACTTGATAACCTGGTGCCCAGGTAGCTAAAAATAAAACTGGATATTTCTGTAGTTTGTTTGACTTCCTTGTTAAATAAAAGACTTTTTTCCTAACAAGCCAATGACCCTGACTTCATTAACCTTTGTACTAAACTCTGGAGAGAAAAAAGAAAATCTTTAAACATTTGTCTCACACGATGTGTGGAATTTAACTAAGGGATCGAAATAACTGAATTATGTGATTTTATGATGATTCTGTTGTCCATTTTTACATGAACACTGAGACAAATTAAAGTAAAGTTAAATCACTAAGTACAGCGCAAAAAGAGACCAACAGGAGAAATAAAAAATGAGACTTTTTTGGTTTAAATACAACGATTTAATGAAGGAATGGCTCTCTATTTTACACCTGTCACTTGTTTTATTTGAAGTTCTCACATTATGAATATGAGCCCATGCAGACAAACCTTGACATTCCTTATTAATATTGGTCATTTGCAAAGGCTAATTTTGGTTAGCTCGGTTTGTGCCAGTGTGTGTGTTTGTCTTTTCAGCAAAATATCTCATGAACTGGACTGACTTATAATGAACATCTTAGAAAGTACTCATTGGATGTGCATTTATAAACTATTAAATTTGAATCATTAGGTCCGTAACTTACAGATATTGAGCTAAAATTGGATGTGGTAGTAGCTGAGAGTCGTTTACAATACTCATGATATCGCATGAGATTGTGCATAACTTTATTTACAAAGTTTTACCAAAATGGCTACAATTTGCTCTCCTCTCATCTTAAAATGATCTCTAAAACTCTGACATGGGAGGCGGTGGGTAAGAGGAGTGCTAGGTCTTTAATTTGTTTCAGATTTCGATGCCTTCTCCACCATCAAGTCAGGCTGTTGTTTCAATACAGCTGCTGAGAACATTTTATCAGTGTCTAAATTTAAAACAGAGCTATCTGACATTTTATTCCTCAGCATTTACACTGGCAGACACTCACAGGAGCACGAGAGGCTCAACCAGCTCCCAAGTCATGAGAGAACAGCGACACTGCCACCTGCTGGTGCTAACAGGGAACATCTTTTTGGCTCATTTCAAAGGAGTAAAGCTGGTGAATAGATTTAGCCATCCAACACTGAGGTAACCTGAGGCTTTTTGCACATTTCGCCTGGATTGCTGCTGAAAGTTTGCCTGACAGCAGATGGAAAGTTCTTTTTAAAATTTAAAACAACTTTGTCAAATCTCCCTCTGCAAATGGTCCCATTTCTCATAGGCTCAAATGAATATTAGGAATAAGAATAAAAATATAAAATCTTTTGGACACGTTTTACATGAAATTAGAGGCTAGAATGGTCTTTTCTTAAACTCCAATCAATCTTAAAACAACTTAGACACTAAAACGTTTTGTTTTTCTCAACTATTTAACATTGTCAGATCACTAAAATGTGTTGGCGTCCTGTAGATAAAACAATATATATTTTTACAGTAGGTTCTACCTTAAAATAGATATATGTATATTTCTCTTTTGTTCTCATTTAATGTGTTTTAGGAGTTAAAATATTAAGTGTACAGAGCTCAGAGCCCATCTCTTTTTCAGCTTGTCAGTCCAAGGCTAAAACCTTGTTTAATTTGGATTGTATGTGTGTAGACTGTGAAAAAAGTGTCATACTTGAAACTGATCCCTAGAGTGGATCGGTCTCTTTCAGAGATCAATACTTTTGTCTCTGGCAGGCAGGACGACTGAAAAGCTTTTAGTCTACAAAGTGCTCATAAATCACTTACAACTTGGACTATATTCAGCAAATTAGGCAAACACATACTTATCAGCTTTAAAAATCAGCTTTAAGGGGGAAATGAAAAGTGTTTTGAAGCTGACATAAATTAAAAGAAAGTCCTAAAAAGTGCTTGTTTTCTGAGTGTCTCATTCCAAATAATTTACAATAATTTAAAATTAATAATCAAACATCGAAAACATTATTAGGGTCCCTTTGGCATTTTCCACAATCACTCTGAAGTGTGAAGGTATTTACAGTATTTACAAGGCAGTAAATATCAACTACAGATAGTGTGGGGATTAAATGGTTCAGTGCCTTGCAATTAATTACCTAAACTGACCCCAAACTACAACAGCTGAGTCATTTAGCTTTCCAAAGGAAAGAAAGTTTAATGGAAGTGGTTAGTTTAGATCCTGGTGGGAAGTATAACACAAAGTCTTGTGACTAACTGAGAAGTTAATGTTTTAAAGGACCACCTGAAATACGAACCACCGTCTGTCGGACCAGGACCTGTCTTCGGACCAGCACCAGCCTCCTCCCGCTGTCCTGATGGGAAACTCCTTGAAGACTGTGTAACGTCACTGTAAAGCTCGGGGGTTCCCTTTGAGAGATGTGGGGCTCGAGGTCCTGACAGCATCACTCCAGACCAAAAAACCCCTGTGTCTTCAAACCGGTGCTCTTGTTGACAGAACTTGCTTCTTCTGCTTCCATTTTCCCCGATAAACGCTGACAGTAACCTCCTCAGTGTCCTACAGCGGTCTGCCACAGCTTCTACGTCACCAACCAAGGAGGTAACACCACCCACACAATCACCCTACTTCAGGATTCTGACACAAAAACTCTAAAAACCAAACATTAATGTTTTAAATCAGAGACATGGAGCACTGGAGTGTTTTATGATAGTGTTGAACTAAAAGAAAAACCCCATTTCAAATGCTCCCTGGGCCCTTTCTTAATACTGTATTTTGTTTCAGGTGGAATTTAAACCTGTGCAGTACTAATGACATCTGTTTTATTAACTTTGTATAAAAGAGATGCGTGTCCTCCTGCCTTCATCAGGGGGTGCTGCAACACCTCTTGCACCCGTACTTCAGTTTCCTCCCCCATTTTCTCCACAGTAAAGAAAATTGCATATTGTTGCTCACCTAAAATTGTCATTGCGTTAAAACAAAATCGGATGTACTTCAAAATAACTAGACTTTTTTTTACGCCCTAGCTGCAGAGGATGGTTCATAGCCTGAAGAAGCTCGAACTCAACATGAAAAACAAACACTAGAAATGTGCCCCGATTAGTTTGCAAAGCACATCAATGCACAACGGGGAAATATCAAATACGATTTCCATTTATATTTTGATTTATTTTAGGAAGCAAATATGCTGGGTTTTTTTTTTTTTTTTTTTTTTTGGGGGGGGGGGGGGGTGTTATTCTGTTATTTTACATTTTCAAGAAAACGTACCAAAAATGGGACATTTTCTTATGAGCTGTAAAAACGCTCGCTGCCATAACATGCGTCCAAACGAAGACAAACTGAGGCAGAACAAGGATTTTGGAGCTCGGTGGTTTTGCATTTGTGTCACATTAGTCTTGTGGCTCCTCATGAATCCAGTTTAATCCAATTTATGACATTTCCTGTTTGTGTCGGAGCGGCTGAACGTGCACTTATCAACACTCATCATCAACACTCACACAAGAGGCTCGGTAGAGTTAAGATGGCGGCATGTTGGTGAGGAGCCTGGGATTCAAACTCTAGTTTTTTCGCAGTTAAACGACTCCTATGAAACTAAATACATACAGCAGTCGAAGGAATAACTATTTCCACATCTTTCACGAGTCTCTGTGCGGTTTTGGACTGACCCCATGACATCTATTCACTTCGTTGTTCACCCGTTGCCCGGGACCGAGGATCAGCTCAATGACAGGTATTTCGTTCAGAAGA
This sequence comes from Kryptolebias marmoratus, assembly GCF_001649575.2. NCBI lineage: Eukaryota > Metazoa > Chordata > Actinopteri > Cyprinodontiformes > Rivulidae > Kryptolebias > Kryptolebias marmoratus. The sequence goes on from NC_051445.1 coordinate 24,982,026, forward strand.
ATACATAAAATCAGCATTTATGCTGACACTGTGGATACGTGGATTCTCGGTTGTAACTGTTGACATTGTCATGGGTTTTCTTTCGGCTTTTAATTGGTAAAAAAGGAGACTTGTGAAGATGAAACGAGGCCCGGCATTTTGAGCAGTCCTTGTTAGCTCGTTGCTAACCGAACAGCCGCTAGCATGCTAAGCGCTAACCCGTTAAATGTCTATGGAACGTTAGCTAGACGTTTTGGTTCTATGGACGGATTGGCTCACAGTCAAAGTTGAAATAGACAATGCGGGTTGGGGGATGGGGTAAAGAGATGGGAATGTGGTATTTTTAACACAAGTATCCCTTAAACGCCTGTGCATCCGGTTATAAATGACACATATACCGTTCTGGCATGCGTCTTGGTTTGTTTTGTGCACTTTTCGTTGATTATTATGATCAATGAACGAGCTAACGTCAGCTAACTGTCAGCTAATGCTAGTTGGCTAGGTTATTTGCTACCACGCGCTTGACAAAGACAAATATCTATATTCCGGGGCCTTCTTGTCAGTTTTTTCCTCACTCTAAAGATTAAAAGCACATTTAATCATCGGCGATATTGGCAAAGGGTCCTAATGTATCACTGTTAAGGTTACGCACCGAGATGCATTACCTAAATTATGCGGCGAAGCAGAGTTAGCAGTGAGCGTTACATTCACATTAATCTTGTTATCGACTTTAATAAGGTTGGCAAGCCAAGGCGTGTAAAAGTGTGTATGATATATGCTTGACCGTCCTGTAAGCACATATTCGTGTAAAAAAAAAAATTAAAATAAAAAAAATAATTTCACTCTAACAGTGGCTTCCCTAATTCAGATCTGAAATCGTTGTTGGCCCCTCGGTACAGTACACCGTTACATTCACACGGATTGGTTTTGTTTCTGAACAGTGAACACCTCATTACTCAGAGGCATTTGGGGATAAAGACCCTTGTGATTGACCTGTGTTTTCATTCAACATGTGATTTATGATAAATCTATTTATACCGTCCATTGAGATCGGACTGATTAATGAGCTGCTCCACTTAGAGACAAAGAGGTGAGAAGTCAGTGTTTTTAAGAATGACCTTGAGATTAAGGACTGAATAGGAGCTCAGTGCTTGATCCCTCTTGCTGATTAATGCTCTAACTCTGGGGAGGACCAGCCTTTGATTGTGACTCAGTTGGCTCGGTTGTTTTGCATTAATCTCACTGAAGACACCTCACAAGCATCTTGGACCATTGGTTCCTTAGAGAGGTCATGGCCGTTCCATCCCTGGGCTTGTATATCCTGCAGTCACCCATGTGCTGCTCGGAGGCCCCCTCCTTTCCCCCAGCTATCAAGTAACTTGCAGTTGTCAAAGCACACAAGTATTTTTATCTGGGCAAAAAAGAAAGGCTTCGTTCATTAAAAGAGCTTGCTTGTCATGAACATCCGGTCAGACTTCCTCAGCTAAATGCCAGTGGTTTGACTTGGCCAAGGTCTTTTTTTTTTTTTTTTTTTGACACACTCGTTTAGCACACTATGACATTCTCCTGATGTGAGGTGGATGTTTCACATGCCTCTGCCGTGTTCTTGTGAAGCTGTTACAAATGGCTCATTTAAACAAGAAAACGTGCTTGTTAGAGTAGTGCTATATGATTAATGAGCATCTTAGTGAACGGCTGACCCAAATGCTTTAAGAGTCATTTTGTCTTTCTTTGCTGCAGTGTTTGGACTGATCCGTGGGCTTCTAATGCGCTCTCTACTGTGTCTAAAATGATACATTTTTATAATTTCTCCCAGGTATAGGAGACAAAAGAGAAATACACTAACTGCTTGAGATTCAAAAACACATTATTTTAATATAATTTCCATTTAGTGGTACTATGGAGACATGAAAATGAAGATATTAGATTGTTTACCTCTGTGGTATTTCATTTAGAAGTCAAGTGACAAATACTAAATTATGTTACGCTGAATGATCTGTTTAGGCAGTGGTTCCACGTGAAACACATCTACTGTCTCATGTTTTTGTGCAATAAATTGAAAGATTTAGAAGTACCTTTGTTTGCAAACCTTCCATTAAAGTCTAAAATCTGGCATGTATAGCACTACAGGGGCTTAAGTAACCATGGATAAAGGAACCATTTTTGTTACATAGTCGAGTTGCTTTTGTAGAATAAAATTGTTTCTTGAAGGTTGTGGGGATTGCTGTTCTTGACAAGGATCTCTTGAGCAGCATTTTAATGAGCTGCATCTCGAACCTTGAATGGTCAAGCGTGAATAGATTATCAATCTTTCCTGTGGCGTGTAAAGGAGCACCATGACACAGGAGTGACAAGCTTTTGATAAAGTTGATCATCAGTCAGTACTGATGCGAGCATGTAGGTGGTTGGGCTACAGGACGGAAATATGCACGTATCATCTCGATTGTTTGCGCTGCAGATCCATATGAACGTCAGCAGTAATGCACTTTTTTAGGGTCAATAGTCTTTGAGTTTATATGACGATGGAAAAACAATTCTGTACTTATATAAATACTGGTATTTTAGAGTGGAGTGATTGACACGTTTGTGTGTAAGGTGGGAGGCAATTTCCTCTTCTCAAAGTGTCAAGGAAATGGGTGTCTTTGCCTTTACGCTGTTGATTTCTGGCTCATGGATTATGTCTGTTTTGGTCTTTAGCTTGAAAATGCTACTTTCTGTCATACAACCATCACAAAAGATCCCCAATAGGCGGTGAGACTTTGTTTGGGTTTAACTCTCCTTGTCTTCACAGATTTTGAACGTCACCGTAGCCGGTCTCACAGTCCACCCCCCTGTCAGGAGGAAGAGAGATCAGTTTGCTTTGCATTAGGAAGCGAGTCACTTATTAACAGTGACTAAAACACTCAGTAGCTCTGCACAACAATCCAGGCAGCAGAATAGGCGGTCTTTACACTATTTACACCCGATGCCCCACTCAGATCAGTGGTGAGAGCAGCATATTTACCCTTCTCAGTATAATGGTTGATACAAACACAATAAGATTGTGTTTAGGCCAAGGAGATCCATAGACTTTTGACTGGTAAATAAAGTTAAAAAATGTGCTAAAAGTCTTACAGCCCATGCTAGGATATAGTTTTCCTTTGTGGCATATTTTCCTTGTAAATGATTATTGAAAGAATAAATCTTAATGCTTTTAACAGATCTGCAGTGCAACTTACTGTGTTTTACCTTTATTGTACCCTTAGTAAGCATCATAACGCTGTTGTAATTTGTTACAACACTAGTGATAACTACAAGCTTTTCTCATTCCTGGTTCTTGGGACACATTGTTCCGTTATCTTATTTGTTTTCCCTGCTTTGTCACACCTGTCAATGACTCCTTAACATATTGACTTAATGACAAGCTCTGTAGGTAATTTGTAGCAGGTGTGTCGGAGTAGAGACGCTTTGAAAACATACAGAACAGTATTTCCCGAGGACCGGGTTTGAGAAGAACTGATCCTCCGTTCCGTTTGGACCAAGTGCGCATTATAAATGTGGATTTCAAATGCCGACGTTACCACCTCAGTCAATGCGCCCTGCTACCTGGGTGCTCACAGTGCTGTCCTCTGTCCTCCTCCTGTCCTCTGTGGGACTAGGAAGGGTTATTGAATCACTCTTGGTGTGGAGGAAGTGGGTGCTTTGGGATTTCTTCCCAGTAAAATGGGTGCTTGCAGGATCAGGAAAGAGTAGGGAATGCTGAAGTGGCGGTGGTGGTTTTACTCTCTGGCATGGTGGGAAAGTGGTGGTTCAGCTTTGAGAACACACTCAAACCACCATGCTAACTTGTTAGCTGACTACAGTATCCTCTGGGCCAGTCAAAATTTGAGTGGTTTTTTGCTGCCATTATATTTTTTTGTCTAAAGAACGACACAATAAATGTTTAGGAATGAACTTTAACCATTTTATTAAGTTTTTCTCCACTCAAATGTCTTGTTCTATAGAGATGTTTCCACATTCCTCCTAATAGGAGGGATGTCTGTACTTTCCTATAATCAGATTCAGAGTTTTACAAGTTGGTAAGTCTCAAATGTGCATCTCAACTCCCAGTGCCCTTTGTCAGCTGTCCTGTAACCCACTGGAAAGTGTTTGTGAGCAGTCTGCAACTTACAGCGGTCAGCATGCTCTCATTTAGGAGAGGCAGAGAGGAGAGCCGGTGGGTTCATTGTGCTAATGGTTAGTCAAAACAAAGACTAAGAGCAGTCACTTTTTACATCTTCTAATCTTACACAAGCACATCGGTGCTTCTCACAGTGCTTCACTTTGTTTCCAATGGCACTACGTTTTTAAATAAAACCAGATCATCTGTGTTTTGCACTGTGACAGTAATGTGCTGAGCAGTCACTGGTTGGTGAATGTGTACTATCGGCACACCGTCCTGTTGGTAAGACGTCCACTTTTATACCTACTTCACATTCGCCAACAAAGACATTTCCATTTGGTAAATCATCAATGTTTTCTGATTTTTACCATCACTAATAAGGAGTTGTCGCAGGACCAGATTCTTAGAAGTGACAGCTGTACTTTCAGGAACTAAAAGTCAAAAACTGGATTGCAGATGTGTCAACCAGCTGTCTTTAACGGCACCGATCACAACTGATTACAATCCCATCAGTGTCATATTTGTTCAGTTTTGTATTACTAAGTACTACATACATTAGCTGTAGAATGATTGATATTTTGTTTAAAATAATGTACGTACAGTGAAATGGATTAGGGGTTCATAACAGAAGTTCATCAGGCTCGTTTCCATTAGTTGTTAGACTGTTGTGAGTAGGTGGTGGTGTTGTCTACATCTCTGCAACAAACAAAAGTAGCCACTAACATAAAACTGGAAGGAACTACAAACAGAATCAGTAGCCAGAACTGAGTTGTGTTTGCTTTTCCATCTGCCTCGGTAGACAGCTATTCCATTTCAAAACTGGCAAAAACAACCTCAAAACAAGCGGGTAAATTTACATTATTTTTCAAACCTGAGGCTGTTTTGTTTCCACTTTAATTCACTTTTTTATGTGCATAACATCAAAGCGGATATAATAAAACACTGACGGAAACCCACAGATGACACACACACACAACCATGTCGTCTACATCTGCGTGGAAATTTCTATCTGTGCATCTTTGTTAAAACATTAGCATCCTCTCTCAACAAATAACATTGTTCTTCTATTTAGCTGGCTGTGAGAGGAGCACATTCAATCAATGAGTGTAAATCAACCAAATGGTTAATAAGTGTCATTTTCAGAAATCTCATGTTTAATAGACTTTAAATCAAATAAGAAAACAAAAAACAGCTGAAAATGATTTGATGTTTTTATTGTTTTCTGAACGAAACAATGTTTTGTTTTATGATATTACAGCTCAGATTTTCATTAAAGTCGCCAAGAACGCCCAGGAAATTTCAGTGCTTTTTTAGCCATTAGTCTTTGTTTTTAATAGTTTCTTTCTTCCTTTTAGGCTCCGTGAAGTCTCAGAGAAACTTAACAAGTACAGCTATAACAGGTGAGTTTGTCAATATTGTATAGAAGATTGTGTATATGTTTATATTTAGGTCTGTAACTTTTAATTTTTTCTCTTTTTCTGGTGCAGTCATCCACATCTTAGTCTGCTTGAGCAGGCCACCTTAAAGCAATGTGTTGTTGGTCCAAACCATGCTGGGTTTCTCCTTGAGGTAAAAGCTATTGTATCATTAATCAAATACTTGTTTTCTGTTCGTTTGTTGGGCCATGATTATGAGACAGTCTCTAACTTTGACCCTTTTGCTTTTATTTTGCTTATTTATACAACTTGTGGAAGTTTAGGTTTATATTTGAGCATGCCACACCGTTTAAAGCAGCTCAGTTTAAACTGGGCTTGAACACAGTAAATGGGTTTGTCCTAACAGACTTAAATATGTTTATTTAAGCTTTGCACGCCTTTATTGCATGCTGAGGAGAGGTGTGAAGTCAGTCGATAAGACTATTTATTTATTGTTGCATCGAAGTTTTGGAAACATCAGGCACATTATTTTTATGTTAAATGAAATATGACGTGATTGGGGTGAATGTTTTCATATTTAATGACTAGTTTTCCCACTCCCCGAGAGCTTTTTGGGAGAAGACGTTGAACCCACTGCTGGTGTTTATGAAATGATTGGTGTGTGAATGTGTATCTAGAGACAAAAAGCACAGTTTATTCTGTAAGAAACTATAGATAAACAAGTGTTGTAGGGTGTGTGAGAAGTGATGTAAAAGCACTTTAAGTCGTCACCAAATTTATAAAAAACCCTTTCAAATGCAGGCTGTTTACTGTAGACAGATACTTTCCTGTGGGTTCTGAGAATAAAGTGTGAAATGTTTGAGAAAAAACAACTTTGTAATTAGTTTTGTTCTCTATAATAAATGTAACATATTTGTCCTCAAGTCTGTAACACTGAAATGAGACATTCGTATCTTTAAGGATGGACGTGTGTGCAGAATCAGCTTTGCTGTCCAGCCCGACCGCCTGGAGCTCAACAAACCGGATGGCAGCGATGGGTGAGAGACTTATTAAACCCATCTTAGCTTTAGCAGTGACTTGGAAAACAAATAGCTTGCGGAGATGTTTAAACCTAGATGCACTGAACATGCTTAGGTTAGCTGATCTTGTTGTGACTGAAACTTATTTTAGCGTTTGTAGCCCTTTTGAGTATAGCAATATTTGAAAACACTTGTACAATTTAGCTATACCTCTTTGCTAAAATGCTTTCCATCTTGCTGGAGAAATACAGTACATGTATCAGAGTTGTACTCATAAAGCCTTGGGTTAAGCAACTGCTGGACTGGTGGATGCTTTTAGTGTTTTGCTTAATATTATTTGTTCAGTATAATTGGATGCATCAAATGGATATGTTTACTTCTTTTCTTGATGCCCAGAGACCAATGACAATGCAGTTTCTGAATAGTTGTACTTCTTATTACTCACGTGTGTGCTTTATTTCATGACCATTTTTTATTGATAAAAATACCTTTTACTGGCTGCTTTTTTGTGTTGGCCATGATTATGTAGTTTGATTATCAATGATTTTTGTCGATGTCCTGCCAGCAGAACAAGCGTTGGTGATTTTATGTAGTAGCAGCAAAAAAAAAAAAAAAATCATTATTAAGGGGCTCCAAACGTTTCTGCAGAGAATGTCTTTTGTTCTCTGCCACAGATTTGCAGACAAGATAAGATGGTTTCAGATTATTGTAGCTTTTTTCATTAACATTATTGTGGTCTGGTGGGAAGCCAGGAGAACAAAGTATGGTAGATATAGTCTGTGGCAGGCTGATCGGTTCACAGAAGAAAGCTCAATATCCTCTCTGTTTTTTGAATCCCAACAAAAGTACCGAGGATGGTGTCAGCTTCGCTACGTTTGTGCTGTTTGCGTGCTGTAACTGAATCATTTGTATCTTTTTATGTAATCAGCTGTCATGGTATGAACAAAAATGTCACTGTTGAGTTTATTTTTGTCTTTGTTAATGACACATTTTAGGTTTTACAAATTAGTGATTTATTTTCTTTGCTTCAGCAAAACACATGTTTTGAGAACACATAAGTTAAAAACAAAACAAAACAATGGTTCTTGAAATAGGAGAAAGCAGTCGCAGCCCCAATAAAACAAGAACTTTTTACAAAAGGAAAGTTTTGAAAGAGGAACGAGTTGCAGCCAATTCTGATTCCCAAGGGTGTTGCCATGCTAGTCTCCAAAATACCCCTCCTGAAATAAAAACGGAAAAAGAATCCTGAACCAAGGGGTACAATTACACAAATACCTGGGCTAAATTTACCGAGAATTAGCCCAGGATTACAACATAAATAAACACATAGACATTTTATCAGTCCTTTTGGGACTTTTGTAGGTTTGTAACTCATCTCCCATCTTTTGTTTCCAGTTCAAAGTTGAGCAGTGGTTCAGGGACAGGAAGGAGCTCCAGGCCAGGCAGGACCAGTGATCCACCCTGGTTCCTGTCTGGTTCTGACACACTGGGCAGACTGGCAGGCAACACCCTTGGGTAAGTTCTGGCAGGACTGATGGAGACAAATGGTCCCGTGAAAGCTTGGTTCACAGCAGTGACGCGTCAGTGGGTTAGGGGAGTATTTTCCAGTCGGTGTTCTACTGAATAGTGAGCATTTTTTGTTGAGCGCTGTAAGATATAAAGAAGAAATGTCCTTTAGATGACAGACTGTTTTAAAAAGAAAACGAAGCAAGAAGAAAAAAGCATAGCATAATTTAGTAATTATGTTGATTTCCACTTTTATATTGATAACCATATTTAAAATATGGTTGAGTCTGCTCCTGGTAGTTTTGTTCCACACAGTTTAGTGTGCATAATACTTTAAACTTACACCATTTATATTTGGTGTTTCTAACCAATCACTGGCAATTTGCACGTTTCAAACAATATGTAATAGTTTAATCACTATTGAGTGTTTATACTCTATCTATATGTTTCCCTTTGTTAAAAAACCCTTGTCTTTATTGACCCTTTATCGTCCTAGAAAAGGGCCAGCAGTTAATTCTTCCTTTCTATATATCTTGCTGATGCAAAACCATCTGAGCCTGGAATGTCCTGCCTCTGCTGTCATAAAGACTGAGTCTCATTGTAACCAGATGTGTGCTTTGAGTCTGCCTGCTCCTTTGGCTGCTCTGTGTGACCGTGGCCTTGCGTTGTGTGCAACAGGAGTCGCTGGAGCTCCGGGGTAAACGGAGGCAGTGGAGGAGGCGGAAGTAGCGGAGGAGCCGGAGGAGGTGGAGCAGGAGGCGGCAGCAGCGGGGGAGGAGGCGGCAGTGGCGGAGGAGGAGGCGGCAGCGGGAGCACATCGGGCAGGTCGTCCACAGCTGCGCGCGATTCCCGTCGCCAGACCAGAGTGATTCGCACAGGAAGAGATCGTGGCTCTGGACTTCTTGGTAGCCAGCCTCAGCCGGTCATCCCAGCTTCAGTCATTCCTGAGGAACTTATTACACAGGTACGGTAACTCACAAAGGCTTTTTTTATTACCTGCACACAAAATTAAGAAATCACTGAATGTCACTGAAAGGTATTTTCTGCTTTTAAATTCTTATTCCTTCACCTAGGCTCAAGTAGTCCTGCAGGGGAAATCAAGAAGTGTGATCATCAGGGAGCTCCAGAGGACTAACCTGGATGTTAACCTCGCTGTTAACAACCTGCTCAGCCGGGACGATGAAGATGGAGATGATGGAGATGATACAGCTAGTGAATCCTACCTCCCTGGAGGTGTGTGAAAAGACGTTTTGACATTCTTGAACAGTAAATATGTTTTAAGTGGATGAATATGAGAGTTAGAGCAACACATTGTAATGTTCTTTAAAACAATCCTTGCTATGTTGCAAATATCATTTCTGAGACAGCATTTGGCACGATCAAAAAAAAAAGCCTTTTAAATTGTTTATTAATTGTTGGCTCATTTTTGTCTTTTTTGCCTCCCATACAGAAGACCTAATGTCCCTGCTAGATGCAGACATTCACTCCGCTCATCCCAGTGTTATTATAGATGCCGATGCCATGTTCTCTGAGGACATCAGCTACTTTGGTTACCCGTCTTTTAGACGCTCATCACTTTCACGCCTGGGATCCTCCAGAGGTAACTCACCTTTGACTAATAAAATGGGGTGAGGGTTGGAGAGGCTTTGGTGGTAGCACTGGTGATGGCTTTTGTTTGCTGGGTGGCTTCAAAAGACAACACAACCATGAGGATCAGGAAAAATGACACTTTTAGCAATCAATTAGTCCAATAAAACAGTTCATTAGCAAAGTGTACTTCATGCTCTCCTTTTTTGTTGACAGATTGCAGCTGGAGCTGTAGCACCTAACATTATTATTATTAACTAAAATCTACATAAGAAGTCAATTAGTGCAATGAAAAATGGTTTTAATTTGTTGCATAATTTTTACAATCGGTATGATAAATGTTTGGTGTTGTGTGCTGCATGGCTGTAGTCCGTACTGTAAGCTCTCTGAGAAAGGCCCGCAAGGCCCACCTGTTTTAACAGGGACCCTTTAAGGCAGTCTATTAATATAAAAAACAAACAAACAAACAAGCAAACAAACACAAACTACCTAGTTCACTTTTAGCCCATATGCATGCTTTCTTTCTTTCTATCCACTTCCTGTTTTACTTCACATTTAACATCCAAGCATGCAAACTGACTCACCCTCAGTATATTTCAGACTCCCACTTGATCTTCAATACTGCAACTGATTGATTTGCATTACAGTTATCCTAAAGAGTACTTACCTCTATTCTTAAAAACTTTTTGACGGGTCTTTCCCAGAGAGTGGCTTACTTCTATCCCACTGGTGTGACCTTATTGCATACCAGTTCTCCTTCTTCCCCTAGAGCGCGACTCAGAGCTATTGCGTGAACGTGAGTCTGTATTGAGGTTACGTGAGCGCCGGTGGCTTGACGGGGCTTCGTTTGACACCGAGCGAGGCTCCACTAGTCGTGAGGGTGAGCCTAGCCTCGACAAGAAAAGCATCCCAGTCCAGAGTCCCGTTTCCCTGGGAGAAGAGCTCCAGTGGTGGCCTGACAAGGTAAGAGGAGCGTAAACGACACTCTTCCTGAAAACAGGGATGGAAAAGTTTCGGAGATGTTAGAGATGCTACTATTCTGACCTTTCCGGCATTCTTTATTCATCATTTATCGTTTCTTAATTTGGTAGTTTTATCGTTTTTTTACTGTTAAATTCAGAGGTAAGAACATTTCACGATTTCACACGATTTCAAATTTAAGGAAATGCAAAAATTTCAGTGTTGTTTTTACACACTAATGCAGGGGTGTCAAACCCAAAGCCTCAAGGGCCACTGTCCTGGAAGTTTTAGGTTTCTCTGCTCCAACACACCTGATTCAAATGTTTTAATTACCTCCTCACCAAATCATCAAGTTCTCCAGGAGCATGGCAACAAGTCATCCATTTAAACCAGGTGTTTTAAAGCAAGAACACATCTAAGACAGGCAGGAGAGTGGCCCCCGAGGAATAGAGTTTGACACTTGTGCTGCAATACATAAATATATAGGCTCACACAGTGAAAAAATATCCCTCTCCAGATATTTATTCTGGATCAGTGTTTCTTATTGAATTGGCATTATCGTCTCCACTAAGTGTTTGGATTTTTGTTCACTTTTAAAATTTATTTTGTTTATTTGTTTTGTTTACCTGTTATATGGACACCTGTATGTGCTTTTCCAGGACGGTGTAAAGTTTGTGAGCATCGGAGCCATGTTCTCCGAGCTGATAGCTGTCAGCTCCAAAGGAGAGCTTTATCAGTGGAAGTGGAGTGAACCTGAACCCTACAGGAATGCACAGGTGGAGGAACTGCCAATACATGTGAAATGCAATGCAAATTTGTCTTTAATTGCATTAAGCCTATTGGCTAATAAAATCACGTGATTTGTTACATCATCAAGAGCTCATGCTTTCAACTTTGTCATTTGTGGCATCAGAATCCTTCCATTCATCACCCTCGTGTGTCTTTCCTGGGCCTGGCTAATGAGAAGATCACTTTACTGGCTGCCAATAGCATTAGAGCCACTGTAGCAACAGAGTCCAACAAGGTAGTTCACCGTTTCTTATTTAGAAGCGCTTGTGCAGCCTGAAGCCTGCAATTGACTGTGTTCAGATATTACATATCTACTTAATAAACTGTTATTTACCTGCACTAATTGTGTGTGTTGTGAAGGTGGCCACCTGGGTCGATGATACTCTGAGCACAGTAGCCTCGAAACTGGAGCACAGCGCTCAAGCTTTCCCTGAGCTACAGGGGGAGCGCATGGTGTCCCTGCACTGCTGCGCACTTTACACATGTGCACAGCTGGAGAATAGCCTCTACTGGTGGTGAGAAGAAAATCGGTTTTTAATGGTCATTGCATTGAAATGTAAATCTGTCAGTCATGGGCAAAACATGTTTATATGTTAGAACAACGGAGGTAAAAAAAAATAATTGCTAATAATAGTAGATACCTTGGTGATCTCTTTGTGGGTAAATTTTTTATTTTTTTTTTACCAGTAATGTGAGACTTTGTATTCTTTTGTCATAAAGGGTTACAGAATTGGTTAGAAGGTGGAAATGAAGAGTTAATTTTTAATTTTTTACTGTCTTTCAAGGAAAATTTTGCTTTGTCTAGTGTTTAGGAAAACAATGTAAATCCTATTGAGGTCTTAACGTAGTAAAATAAGAATTTTGTCAGGTCAAAGATACACTTTTGTGTTATGATATAAAGCAAAAAGTACAAATGTACCAAGTCTTTTGATAGGTTACTGCTTCCATTTTTCTGCAGGGGTGTTGTGCCTTTTAGTCAAAGAAAGAAGATGCTTGAGAAGGCCAGAGCCAAGAACAAAAAGCCAAAGTCCAGTGCTGGCATCTCTTCAATACCCAACATCACTGTGGGAACGCAGGTAAGAAAATATTTGAATTTGTGCGGTGTTAAACTGACTTACCGTATTTTCCGCACTACAGGGCGCACTGGATTATAAGACGCACGTTTTTGAACTTTTGTCAAAAATAAAGCGCACCGAACTATAAGGCGCATTGTCATTTTTGTAACTTTGCGTATTTGATCCCTCTATGAGAGATCACAAAGATTATCAAACGGTTCAAAACTCACGGAAGAATACTGTATAAACGCCTCCACCGCTTGCTCAGGTTCGAGCGCGGAGCCCTGCGCGACTATAACTGAGCCTTAATGCTGCAAGCGGTGCAGCTTTGTAGTTTACCAAAGTCGTACTAAAAGATTACAACTTCTTACATATATAAGGCGTTCCGGATTTTAAGACGCACTCTCGTTTTTTGAGAAAATTGAAGGCTTTTAGGTGCGCATTATAGACCAGAAAATATGGTAAATGTAATCACTGAATTTTTGTACAATGAATGATGGTGGCCATGTTCCTCCTCCAGGTGTGTCTGAGGAATAACCCCCTCTACCATGCCGGTGCAGTGGCCTTTTCTGTCAGTGCCGGAATTCCCAAAGTTGGCGTCCTGTTGGAGTCTGTCTGGAACATGAACGACAGCTGCAGATTCCAGCTGCGCTCGCCAGAGAGCCTCAAAAACATGGAGAAAACCACAAAAACCCAGGAAATCAAGTCAGTCTCCTTCGTAGACTGTTTGAACAATCTTCAGTCATTTGTTGATTTTAACACAGTTTTTGTTATTTAATCCATTTTTACCGCTGTACTCATACGGATGCATCTCTTGTTCTACGCTGTAGAATGGAAAGTAAACCGGAGCTGGTGAAGACTGAGATGGGTCCTCCTCCATCCCCTGCTTCTACCTGCAGTGATGCTTCTTCCATTGCTAGCAGTGCCTCTCTGCCCTACAGTATGTTACTTCACTTTGCTGTCTCTACAACTCTGAAGTCTTAACTTTCCTATCTCCCGGGCACATAACCAATTTCTTCCTCACTCTGTGCTCTCATTAGTCCTTTTGACTTTGAAGCAGATGGTGCACAGGCTTTTATCAGCAACTTTTTTTTTTCTGCAGCCCATGTTCCTGTGAAGGAAATGTGGCCAGCTCACAGTATACTCGCTTGTCTTTTTAGACCTTCTTATCATATGAACCATATGGCAAGCTGTCAAGTGTGATAATTAGGTTTTTTTTTAGTCCTCTCACTAGTTGTTTTTAATTATTTGGTCAGCAGTATTTTTATGACTAATTAGTAGGCATTTAATTCTTTCAATTTATTAGCTGTTCCTGATTTCTCTCGTAGAGTCTAACTGTAGGCAGGAGGCAGAGAGCTCGAGACTATTTCTACCTGTACAGGGTGCAAACAGTGGGGAGCGTTCATGATGCTTTCATTTGTGCATCACAGCCATTTGCAATTCTTCATTATAGGAAGTATTTCTCCTATTGTGGTTTGATTAAAGTATCTAAAAGTATAAATACTGTGTTGCTTTTAGAACGGAGGCGTTCCACCCCCGCTCCCAAAGAGGAGGAGAAGGTGAATGAGGAGCAGTGGCCTCTCAGGGAGGTGGTCTTTGTGGAGGACGTCAAAAATGTTCCCGTAGGAAAGGTTGGTGGAGATGTTGTTTACTTGAGACTCACCAGGATTTCTTGAGTTCATTTAATGTTTGGATGATCATTGCAAAATAAAATGTTTAAAACTGTTTATAAATTGGGAGGAAAAACTTGCACAATTGGCTCCAGTTTTCTTTTCATTCACTAAAACTAAAGTCTGAGAAAATGTGCTTCATTTAGTGCACCTGGGCAAAGTTACGACTCAAAGAAAACCAAGTTGAAAAGAAGGTGTCTCTTAACACTGGAAAATGTAAACGACAGATAAATCTTATTCAATTTTGGGACAAAAGAGATGTAAAACTTTCCTCAAGTTCAAAAGCTGGATTGTAGGACCTCACAGTAAATGGACAGCAGATATTTTTAGCAATGTTAACTTCACCAGTACAAACTAGACCTGTAAGGTGGTTCAACAACACTGCTGCCACAGATGGACCTGCCTGCTGACTGGCTTCATATTCTTAGGCATAGCTGATGTTAATTATTCAGGAAAAAAATGACCCAAAAATCAGTTTTAATTAATTTGTCAATAGATCTTTTGGTAAATCTTTAGTAGAAAATACTGAAATTGGTGACATTCATTTCTGTAATTAGGATTTTAGTTGTATTTTAGATTAAAATTAAGTTTGTCTTGTGTATAGTTAATGTCTCTCAACAGTAGTTTCTTGTCCTCTTTATTTTCTTTAAATTCCGACAGGTTTTGAAGGTGGATGGTGCATATGTTGCTGTGAAGTTTCCTGGGACATCAAGTAGCATGAGCAACCAAAGCACTGCTGCTCCTCCCGACTCAGACCCATCATCACTGCTGCAAGATTGTCGACTCCTCAGGATAGATGAGCTGCAGGTACTTGCTTGAATTATGAAGGAGAGCGTTGCTCGTTTGGACCTCACTGTTTCATTTGTATTCACCGGGGTTGTCTTCTCCGTCACTCACAGGTGGTCAAAACTGGCGGGACTCCAAAAGTTCCCGATTGTTTTCAGCGAACACCTAAAAAACTCTGCATCCCAGAGAAAGCTGAGATTCTGGCCGTAAATGTTGACTCCAAAGGTAAAGAACATTTGTGTTCCTCCTTCATAACATGATACTTTTTACCAATATTGTTGCTTTGTAGTTTTTATGTAGACTGTAATCATCTGCCCCTGTTCCAGGAGTCCATGCAGTGCTGAAAACTGGTAACTGGGTGAGGTACTGTATCTTTGACCTGGCCACTGGCAAAGCTGAGCAGGAAAATAACTTTCCTACAAGCAACTTGGCTTTTCTGGGACAGAGTGAGCGCAATGTGGCCATCTTTACTGCAGGACAGGTGAGTGGGTCTCACGAGTTCCTACAGGGTTTTCAGTTTTTAACAGACTTGCTTTACTGAGATTATTTCAATCTAACATTAAATATTAAATATTTCTTGTTCACCAGGAGTCTCCCATCATCCTCAGAGATGGAAATGGCACAATCTATCCCATGGCTAAAGACTGCATGGGTGGAATTAGAGATCCTGATTGGTTGGACCTGCCTCCTATTAACAGCCTGGGAATGGGGGTCCACTCTCTGGTCAATCTCCCATCCAACTCCACCATCAAAAAGAAAGCTGCCATTATTATCATGGCTGTCGAGGTAACCATTACCCCATTAAATTTCTATTTCAAAATAACCACTTTGTAAATAATCAAGTAGAACAGTTAAACATTTTAGACCCCAGTCGTATTATTTTACTCCACATATTTGTCCAAAAAATAAAAAGTGGGATTGTTTGTTTTTCAGAAACAGACACTGATGCAGCATGTGCTGCGTTGTGACTACGAGGCATGCCGACAGTATCTGATGAACCTGGAGCAAGCCTTCCTTTTGGATCAGGGCAGCCAGGCCCTCAGAGCGCTGCTGAGCCATCGATGTGATGGAAACCGCAACATCCTCCACGCCGCCGTCTCTGTCTGCTTCCCCGTTAGCAACAAGGAGACCAAAGAGGAGGAAGGTAAGAGTTCTGCGTCCGGTTGGGATGTCTGGCTTTTAAATAGTTTTTCTGTTTACTGATATTTGAATGAAAGATTTGTTATTTTTATTTCGTTCTCTGGGCTTGCCATCATAGTTCTAAAATTAAAATCGAAAAACTATGACTAAACTTTTAACAAGCTCTTCAAGCTTGAACTCTGCCCCCGTGTTCTGAAAGCTGCCTGCTCCTTCCTGACTCGTCCGTGATAATGGCCATGTTGTTTATTTCAGAAGCTGAAAGGTCAGAGAGAAACACATTTGCGGAGCGTCTGTCTGCCGTTGAAGCGATTGCCAATGCTATCTCTGTGGTATCGAGCAACAGCTCAGGAAATAGGACCGGCTCCTCCAGCAGCAGAGGGTAAATTATATGTTCCATGTCTTTTTTTTTTTTTTTTTTTGGCGCACCGAAAATATACAAATAAAAGTAGGTACTGCTGAAAGTATCATGATTCAACATAATCACAGATTTATGCCGTCAGTCTCTCCACATCAACTTCCACCAGTAGCTTTGTAGCTCTTTGGGTCTTAATTTTCAAATTTGTGAAATTAAACCACAAATTGGTCATGAACAGGCTTCGTCTAAGGGAGATGATGAGGAGGTCTCTCAGAGCTGCAGGTCTTGGCCGCCATGAGTCAGGCCCATCATCCAGTGACCATCAAGACCCGGTCTCCCCACCCATAGCTCCACCAAGTTGGGTTCCAGACCCCCCACCAATGGATCCTGGTGAGTTTTCTTAAAACTGCAACGTCCTCAAAAGGAAGATCTGAGGTCAGAATTTTGATGATAATTTTAATGACTGTTTACAATCAACAGATGGGGACATTGACTTTATTCTGGCTCCAGCTGTTGGTTCACTAACAACCGCCTCCTCTGGCACTAGCCAGGGACCCAGCACCTCCACCATACCAGGTATACAGCTTCTTATCGTGTGAAATCAAAAGATAACAGGAAGGGCTAGGCCTTTGTGTTTTACAGGGCTACTTTTTTTTTTACGAGAGGCACTTATAAATGAGTTTATATGGATTAAAAAACGCAGTGGTACAACTTTACACTATTAGCTCTGCATAAACTGGACCTGTGTGAGTTGTATGTTTTATTTGAACTCACTGTGATCTCCTTGTGTGCAGGACCATCCACTGAGCCCTCTGTGGTTGAGTCTAAGGACAGGAAGGCCAATGCTCACCTCATCCTAAAGCTGATGTGTGACAGTGTTGTCCTGAGGCCACATCTACGGGAGCTGCTCTCCGCAAAGTAGGATTCTTCATTACTATATAAGCACATAAGAAGCATTTAAATAGCCTGCTTTATTGGCAAATCTTGTTCATCTGCCTGTCGTTTTAAAGTACTTTTGCTGTGTGACTTTAACAGAGATGCCAGGGGAATGACTCCGTTCATGCTGGCCGTCAGTGGGAGAGCCTACCCAGCAGCCATCACTGTGCTTGAAGCTGCTCAAAAAATTGCCAAGAGTAAGTTCTGAAGTTTGCGTCTCGCTACAAACTGGTTCGCCATTTAAAGGAAGAGTGTTTTCACATTGATCACAAACCTGTATTAAATATTCAGCATGTCTTACATGTGCTCTAGCCAAGCCACAGAAACAGAAATGTGTTTTCAGCCGGCCACCAACAACATGAATAAATTCTGGGAAAGCAGCACACTTTCTGTCAGCGATGTTATTTTGGGTGGTTGGGTAATATCTGGAACAATGGAGGCTATTTGAGTTATGTGACTCTTGACCGTTTTTTTTTTTTTTTTGCCCTGCTTCCAGTCGTTCGGTTTTTTACTGGTATCTTTTTCTCTCTTCATACTTTGTTGTTGTTGTTCCTGAACACAGTGGGTGACCCGAGCATCGCTGAGAAAGAGGATGCAGATTCTGTGTTCATGGAAATGATTTGTCCCTCGGGAACCAACCCAGATGATTCTCCGCTTTATGTCCTCTGTTGCAACGACACCTGCAGTTTCACCTGGACTGGAGCTGAGCACATTAACCAGGTCAGCCCCGCAGGATACCGTTACACGGAAATTAAGTCCTAACAGGAGGGAAAGTGTTGTGTATCTATAATGGATTCTGTTTGTTTATGAAGAGTCTGATTTTTGAATTATCTCATAGAAAATGTTTTCTTGGAATTTGACCCCCCCGAGACTTTTCATAACTTTAAGTTTGTATTTAGGACATCTTTGAGTGTCGAACATGTGGACTGCTCGAGTCTCTCTGCTGCTGCACCGAGTGTGCGAGAGTGTGTCACAAAGGACACGACTGCAAGTAAGTCTGTTTTCTGTTCAACTCATCATCACGGAGGGGAATCTTCAGGCACCTCATAATTAATTATGATCAGGGTGCTGTGATGGGATTAGAAAACGATTGACTCATATCTATAATCACACTTCAAACAGAATCCTAATCACAGAATCTCTCAGATCTAAAAGAAGCAAAATATTTTGCTCTACACTGAAAGATAAAAGTTTTTATTCTAACAAGATTTTGGGAAATAGATGAACAAAAGGAGTCAAAATGCTGAGTAAATTGATGTAAGAGTCTGTGACAGTGGATGTCTGTGTATCACATGTTTGAGCTATTTTACCTTCTTTTGTGTTTCTATGACTTTGGTTTTGGTTCTGTTAGTGTGAAAATAGCTTAGTGCTCAAGCTCTGGTTTTCATCCACTGAATGTGGAGGCAAATCCTTCACAATAAAAGTTGCAGTGGTCTTTGTAATTTGCTTAGTCTTTACCAGAGTCAGATAGAAATTTTGACGTTGCTCGCTTGCTGGTCTCCTTTTAGTGGGAGCAGGAAGCTTTGACCGGCTGTTTTTTCTCCTCTGGGTAGAAACGGTCACACAGCTTGGATACAGTGTAGCTCTTGTCAACGTCCTTTTTCCCTTTAACTTCTTTCAAATGCTGGCTTTCAGTGCAGAACTAGTTTTGTATGCGTTTGTCAGTATATCTCTTATCTCTGGTGTTTCTGCACTTTACAGTTCCATCTTTTGCATTTGTCAACACAATGGTTTTAACATTAAATAATAATCATTTTTTGACATGTTGAAGTCGATTCAGAATTGTTCATATTCGTACATCGCGACGCATTGACGAACGGATTATAGCCCCACTCCTGCTGTGGTGTGATTGTAACTTTGTTCTTCCTCAGGCTGAAAAGGACTTCTCCTACAGCGTACTGTGACTGTTGGGAGAAATGCAAGTGCAAAACACTCATAGCCGGCCAGAAGGCTGCTCGGCTGGATTTGTTGTACAGGTTACTCACAACCACAAACCTGGTCACTACACCAAACAGCAGGTAAGCTGCTTCTGCTGGACTTTGTCTTTTATTTGACAAATTATTGTTCTTTCCTCATTATTAGTTGGCAGGTTGGAGTGAGAAAAAGAGGCTAAGCTGTCATTGTTGTTTTTTGAGCTGGATCTCACCACTGATTTAACAAACAGATGTCATTCATAATGTCTGTTTGTTTTCCAAATGAGCAGGGGGTGATGCTGTGTTTGACTCGTTTCCATGTGCAGGGGGGAGCATATATTACTGTTCCTGGTTCAGACTGTTGCCAGGCAAAGTGTTGAGCACTGCCAGTACAGGCCGCCACGCATCAGAGAAGACAGAAACCGCAAGTCTGCTAATGCAGAAGGTACATTCACCGTCACACAGTTACCGACTTTTTAACAATCAGTGTAGTTGTTTTAGATTTTGTTTGGATTTCCAACACTAAATTGTTTGTAAAAGCTCCAGCTGTCATATTTCTTACAGACTCTGATATGCCCGATCACGACCTTGAACCCCCTCGGTTTGCTCAGCTGGCTCTGGAGAGGGTTCTGCAGGACTGGAACGCCCTCAAATCCATGATCATGTTTGGTTCTCAGGAAAACAAGGATCCGTAAGTATTTAAGCCAAATTTTAATTTGGTTGCTTAGGAATGAGCAACATGCATAATGTAATTTATTAATGGATAAATTACATCAGTGTCCTTTAATAAAGATGGTTGTTTAAACAGGAATGACTGCAAATATGCTGGGGCACAGTGAGCTGTCTAATTATGAGGAATGGTTCTCATACATCTTTGTAGGAAAAAAAATCAACAGAATTAATGTATTTTTTGAAGATGCCTGCAGTGCATTTTTTGCACTTAAAGGACAATAAATTGTCTTGAATGTCAAGTTTTTTCTTTAATGCTTTCTGTTTGAACTTTTTATTAAATTTACTGACAGTTTATTCAAATGTAGGATATTGGATAAAAAAAAAGAATCAACAATATAGTGCACTTCCATTATATTGTAGAGTCTTTAAAATCTTTGTGTCCTCCAAACGTCTTTATTTTTTTCTGAAGTCCATGTTTTATGATGCAACAAATTCACTCCATAATTCTTAAACATTACATTAAATGCATTATAAAACAATTGTATTGTAATTCTGTCCTATTTGACTCACTGATGACGATGATCAGCTGCAGTATCTGTTTTGTTGACGACTTATTTAGAAGTTCTGCTTTCAGCTGCTTCATTATAAAGTTAACTACACAGTTTCTGTTCCACTGCTTCTTTTTGAATAGTAACTAAGGGAAGATAAAATACTCTGTATTTTAATAATATTGCTGCCCTCTGTTCTTAAATTTGTGCAATAATGTTGAACAGACTCATGTCTCTGACAACATATTTTAAATTTGTTTTAAATTATCTTATTTTATATTTGTAATACCTTTAAACATTTGATTTGTCATATGATCTAATTTTTCCTCATGAACATCCCTGCTCAGTGACTCAGGCTAAATCACAAACAAAACTTTCATTGAAAAATAAAAACAAGGGAAGAAAGTGGTTTATTTGCATACAAATAAAAGCGCATGGCAAATGTCACATTTCATGACAATCAAATGAATATAATTAAATAAAACTTTACAGCCGAGCTATTCTGATGTCCGGCCCAACCATGAGTTCATTTAAAATAAAACTAGATTTTAAATCAGAAACATTTGTGAGAGAAGCCTTAAAACAATCTGAAATGACAAACATTTCTATCAGAGAGGTGATCCTGTTAGATAAATGATCTATGACAGGGCTATAAACTCAGTCCGCCTGCCAGTGAGTTCATCTAAAATACAATTAGATGTAAATTAAATTGACGGAATGGCAGTAATTGTTGGATGTCCGGTCCCTGAGACGTTTAGTTGAACAGCCCTGACCTTCAGTAATAATAAACATCACTTTTAAAAGTATCTAAAACAAAACGGCTCGCAGCTTCGCAGCATCTCCAATAAAGTGCTTCACTTATGCTGATTAAAAATGATTTCTATGTATAAACTCCTAAAGCTGAAAGATGTTGGATCAATGGGACAAATCCACAGTTGTCCATTCTGACTTGAGGACAGTTTTGGTGCCATCTTGAATGTTGAGACTTGTGTGTTTTTTCTGTGTCTCTCAGACTTAGTGCCAGCAGCAGGATTGCCCACCTCCTGCCTGAAGAGCAGGTGTACCTGAATCAGCAGAGCGGCACCATTCGCCTCGACTGTTTCACACACTGCCTCATTGTCAAGTGTGCTCCTGACATCACTGTGAGTCCACTCGGCCTGTGTGCATTCGGCTCTGCAGCTTGTCTTTTCTTAGCTTTGACAACTCTAGTGCACATAATAATGCTTCGTTTTGATGTGTTTTCCTCTGGTTTATTAGTTTATAGATACATTACTTGGAACTCTGGTGAAGGAGCTGCAGAACAAATACACGCCCGGCCGGAGAGAGGAGGCGATCACTGTCACTAGGAGGTTCCTGCGCTCCGTAGCCCGGGTGTTCGTCATTCTCAGTGTAGAGATGGCCTCATCCAAAAAGAAAAAGTAAGAGCAAAATATGCTGATTACTTTCAAATGTGGAGATATAATCTTTAATTCTGTTTGTGTATCTATTCTAAGTTGACTTTGATATTGCTCCGGTGTTAGTAATATATGTATACACTGATTTGAATAATATTTGCAAAACTAAAAAGTAGGAAATTGTTTCCTAAAGTAAGGAGCCAAGGAGCAAATAAAGGTACCAACAAAGCACCTGTTGTTGTTTAACTCTTCAGAGTCGACGGACGCGCCGGTGCGTCCAAGTCACATGACCGGTTTAAAACGCTCTAGCGGGAAAGATCCGCCCTCTCAGACACTTCGTTTTAATCTGTCTCGAAAGTCCAGACTTCAAGCTTTACACCAGTTTTTAAATCATCTCGATAGGCCAAGGAAAACCAGAGTTATGAGAAATTATTCC